>NC_067229.1:21140000-21385000 GCF_019924925.1 Ctenopharyngodon idella | reverse complement strand
GACAAACGTCCTCTTTTTCTAGTTTTTATTTTGTTGTTGCTGGAGTCCTGTCTAGATCTCACAGCTTTTTTAAAGCTGTGACTAAGCATTCATAAGTGACATGCCGCCTCAACAATTTAGTCGTAGATGGCCTCAAGCGACGCAGTGCCGGGTGCTTCTAGTGAAGACACTGTTTCTCTATTCGTTTATACTGCTTCTAAGCAGGTTTATAAATCAAGTCTGTCTGGCTCCATTAATCGCCAGCTCTCCATCTAACCTTGTTCACCAATTTAATATCATAACATTGGCATGCAGAAATAGCTTGTTTCCTCTGCTCATCTGTATGCCCTAATGATTCAATTACAATTATATTCACCATATTAGCAGATTAGCATACAAGCTGACCCCTGGAGTTTGGCCAAAACAGAACCCGCCGCTTGCCTGCTTCCTTTCGCAGTCGCCAAGGCAGGTGTTCTTCCACTGGTTCACACACAGTCGGGCTGCGTAAAGTGTACCCAGTGATTAATAACACAGGCCCTATCAACCAGCACCATCCATATTTAATTTTGATTTACTGCAAATGAGAAAATATTTCAAAGATCTTGCTGAGAAATGAGTGCAAGCAGAGACATTACATTTCATCCAGCTGTAGCGGCAGTGATATGTGTGGGAGGAGTGTGTGTGAGTGTGTGTAATTGTACGCTGGGCAGATTACTCCATACGCTACAGAGAGGTCTGGTTTATGTCCTTATGTCTTTTATCTCTCGCTAGCTCTGCTTTTTCTACATACTGTATGAATATGTGCATTTTTTCCCCAGGTCATCTATCAGGCTGCTGTGAATATGTGAGAACAGAGATGATGTTGAACATGACACAAGAGCGTGCCAATTCGCTTAGGAGTTGGAAATGTGCAAGATATGAAATGTGAAGCCGGCCAAAGGATAAACATTATCAAGGCATAGATTAAATGCGTTTTTATAAGCTAATCAAACAAATAGAATTCTCAGATGGATTTGTTACAACACAAACCTCAGCCTGCAATACATTCAGTGTTGTGGCCCATACTTACCTATTAGTATTATATACGCAGAATAACTGACATATCTTCTACAATAGCCATTTTAAACTGATTGATGGTTTTATTATTGACTGTCAATGTCAATCAATTATACAATGAAAAATACTTTTAATCTGGAAAAAAAAAGTGATGCAAAAATGTCAGCCGCAAAAATAACTGTCCATGCCTTTTCATTGCTAATTTTTCACTGCGTGTCTTTAGTAAATCCTGCCAGTTGTTTTTTAACAACAAAAGAGGATTTGTGCTGGTGCAAGCTGTTAGTAATTCTGGCTCTAAATGTCTAAGGAAGATTTTAAATTATGGTTACACCACTTGGCATTTTCACTTTTTTAGTTTTTTTTTTTTTTTAAATGTATAAAAAGCAACTTGAACACAAAGATTACATCTATTTGTTCAAAGCTTTTTTCTTTTTCTTTTTATGATCTTGGATATCCTCTTCCCATTTATCATTGAACCATTCCCAACTAAAAAGTTTAACAACCCGTGACATGAACAATTCTGAAGAATTTCTTACCAAGACGAATCTCAGAGCCATGCGAATGTTTTCACACAGAATTGTGCTTTACTCCAGCAATCTGTCACTGATAACTGGCGTCAGATGTGTTTTAGCACAGCTCGAGTTATGGAATGTATTTGAGGGTCAGACAGAGTGGACGTTCGGGCTATCAGTGTCTTTGAGTGTTGGGCTGTTTCCACCGAACCGCCGCTTTGTTAGTACAGTTTGTCAAAGGGTGTGAGACACTGTGTCTCTGAGAGAGAGCCAGCCGTCTGGCCACACTCAACCACACAATGATTTCTGAAGAGCACGGAGAAAGTGGGGCAATGACCTTGTTATCTATCTAGGAGGGACACTTCATTTATGGGCCCAGGAATTCACAGACATTTCGAGTGGGTGACATTGTCTGACATTGAATGACTTGAAGTCAGTCAAAACGACCGCAATGGATGTGCACGTCCTTTGAAAACCTCGCCTCGCCATTTGGTGCGGTTCAGATGCGGTGAATAAAACATGAAGCTCCTTATTTGCCTTTTCTTGTCTGTTTTCGTATTGAGCTGTAAATGACTGTAATTAAGCAATTAAAAAGTCTGAGATTAATTAGAAGACAATCTATTTTCATTTTCCAAAGGAACTGTAGCACATTGTGTGGAGATTCCCAAAGTGCCCTCCTGATAAAAAATGATGAATGAGAGCAATTTATCGGAGGAGTGGCGGTGGAAAGGGAAAATACGATCGTTTAAAAATGCTTCTCTTCCTCCAATCATATCTGTTGCATTTTCATTAAGACATAATTAACCTGATTTTACTCATAACTAATGGTGTCGCTAGTTTCACAATGGTAACAAAGAAATTCAAGCTCGCTATCCAAAGTAGAAATGTCATGGTTTCACAAAAGCTGTCTAATGGTGTGTGTGTGTGTGTGCGTGCGTGCGTGCGTGCGTGCGTGCGTGCGTGCGTGCGTGCATGTGTGTACGCTCACTTTGTTTACTGAAGTTTTTAGTTTAATGCATTTAAAATTATTCCATTAGAGTTTTTGTATATTGCTTACAACACAAAAAAATAAATCAGGGATGTTTCTAGGTGGCTGCAAGGGTGTTCTGGCCCACACTCAAATAACCCACCCTCAAATCTTTGTGATATTTTGTTCTCTAGATATGGCTCAGGTCCATCTTCCATTGTAAGTCTATGGGATGCCAAGTAAAAATTGTAAGTCTTGTTGCTTGCAAAAGTAATAGCACATTTCTCCTCAACAAGCTGTGTGATTTGAGGTATGATTCATGTCTCCTAAACAAATTGTGCGGGACGAGTTACATGCCAAAGTATGAGGAATAGTAAGTGATGCTTTTCTTCAAAATAACAACAGGGTAAATAATTTATGGTATGGTGATTTTTGTGACAACTATAATTGCAATTTTCACAGGAAAAAAAAGGCAAATTCATGTTGTTGGTTATTTTTTTTATTATTATTATTATTATTATTATTATTATTATTATTATATGAGCAGTTTTTCATTCTGCCAGGACTGTAAGTTATGTGGCAAAAGTGCAAATCAAAGAAAAAAAATAAATAAAAAAATCATTAAAAACACTGTATTAATCACAGGGATAAACACAATTAGAGGGACAAACACAAACACAATTAGAGGCAAAAACAAATTGATATCACAATTGGCAGGTTGTGATATCACCATATAGAAAGTCTCATTAATATTAATTAAGTTCATGAATATTAATTTGGTGGATAATGTCCAGTCAAGTTACCTGATTAATACTCATAAGCCAAACATTCACCTTGGTACTGTTTATGAAATGATGACCTGTGCAGATGTGTTTGATTTGCATGGCCTTCTAGACTTCTCATGGTGTTTTGAGATTAAGATTCAGTTTCAAGCCACATTTAATGATTTATAATAATAATAATAATGAAAATAAATAAATAAATATATATATATATATATATATATATATATATATATGGAGATCAAGCCTGTATACCAGCAAGATGTCAAATGTCAACAATTTTACCAAGTTCATGGTTATTATAACTAAACATTTTATTACTTGAAATAAAGTTGCCAAGGAAAAGGATTTCAATTCATGAGCACAAATGAACATTCAACTTAAAGTTCATTAAGTTCACTCCTGCTGAATTTAAAGTTTGATAATCACAAGTATATGCTACATATTTCAGTGTACATTTTATATATTTTTAAAGTCCCCAGGTAGTTAATAATTTTATCCCTTAAAACTCATCTTTGATCACCAAAATGACACATTTAAACATTTTTTTTTTTTTTTTTTTACTGTGGAAAAAAAAAAAAAAAAAGAAAAAATTCTTCATGCCTTAAAATTGCTTGAATGTAACTCTACACCCTTGCTTCATTTCTTATACACGGAGCTATGAATATGCTAATTAGCCCCGCCTCCACTCACTCACAGAAGCTCAGAGATCCACTCGATCAACTTACTGAGGTAAACGCTGCACAATGTTATAGCTTTCTACAACTTCGGACACATAACGGTAATTAATATGATTAGCCTTTTGCTTGACTACATTATCAAACAGCTGATAATAATGTGTTGCTAATGTTACACAAATCATATTCCTGTTCGTCATCGGAGTCAGACAGCTGCCTTAGAAATGCTTTGAACAACTCAGAACATCAGTGGAGAAAGGCATATGGTTCATCATAACATCGTAATGTACATCATACACTCACTATATTGCTAAATCTTCCCGATTTTTTATATCAACAGAAAAATATACCGGGATAACCTGGCTTCTTGAGACTCTCCTGCTTCAGAGCGGTCATAGTTAATGATATGCTAAACCCCGCCCGCACATTGACGTGATTGATTACAAGGTAGTTTGTGACGTCACAAACACCAGCGATTTCAAACCACGGGTTTGAGACTGTCTTTAGATCACAGAAAACACTCAGCATTGGTGTTGACTTATGAATTTGCACATGGTTTGTCTTAAAGCATGTTAAAAACACCACGTAGACATATAAACAACATTAAAAACTTGATTTTCACCACAGGGGGACTTCAATATTAGCTATCACTCTACCATAGAACCACCAAAGTACTTTTTTTGGAAGGCTACATTTATAAATAAATACATAAATCAAAATTATCCTTTGAAAAAAAAAAAGTATTTAAGGGAATACATTATGTTTAGGCATTTGAGTACTCTTAAATGTTCAAGTGTGTGAGCAAACATTCTCTATAACCTCGCTTCCACTGAAAGCATTGAAAATTGTAACTTTATACAGAGCGTAAAAGAAGCAGAAATGTCAGCCTGCTGGTCATTTCTTTGGCCTGACAGGTTCTGACATGGTCTGGCTACTGAGCACAAGCTCTTTGAATGTCCCTCAGCGTATAACTGGAGGGGTGGAAACTTCTGGAACAAAACTGAGGCCTGGCAGTAAAGATCTGGGCTTTGTCCAGCAGTCTATAGGAGAGGCCATGTTGGACTAGCCAAACTCCCAGGTGACAAGCAAGCATGACAAGCTCGCCGCGGTACGCTAATGAAAAGTCAGAGACATTTTGTTATTCTGTGCCCCAGGATGTGTGCATAGTGTAATTTGGAGACAGCGGAGAGGTCAGGACATTGTGTTTGAGTGTCAGCTCAAGTTAATGCGGCATAATGATCGTTTGAACCGAGCGGCGTATCCCGCTGTTTCATAGAAAGTCGGTTTGGAGTGGCATAGCTAATTATGCGGTGCATATGAGTCATATGTTTGATTTGCATCCAGCTCGCGAAACCATCCTGTTGATATCACAACATCAAAACACCAGCGAGCCTCCCACGGTTTGCTGTCGGCCCCACCGGTTCAGTCATTGTATTGTAAGCAAGCAGAGCAAATATATAAAGTGGGCTTAGGGTTTCCAGCAGAGCTAACGGAGATCCCAATGGATTCCACAACTGAACTAGTGATTAAAACAGTGTTTCTCATAAGCTGTCGTCAACTTTCCCCTGTTGTGAACAGTGTGACCACCAATAACCATACTCTCTCAGCCGCTTTCAGTGGTTCAGTCTCCCCGAGTGACTTTCTTTAACGTCTTCCCAAGGCTATATTGAATTATGTGTCTGTCAGATCTATAAGCCACACCATATTTCCTTTTCACTGCGAGACCTCGGAGTTCGGTATCAGATTCCCTGCATGCTGGCATTTAATGCATCCTTTTGCCCCAGCCTCGTCCTGCATGTAGTCCACCATCCGAATTCCCTGGACTATGGACGACATAAATTGAGTGTCAGATGTTTTCACTTCCCCTCTTTGTTTTATCAACAGAGCATACTGATGTCCACACTACAATCAATCAAGCAGTTAGTGCTGGGAAAATAATCTTCCAGCTATTTCTAAAATAGCCACAAAATTTCCCCTGAGGCGAACATAAAGAATGACTATCTATCTGTCTGTCTGTCTGTGTCTATCTATCTATCTGTCTCACTGTCTGTCTCTCTGACTATCTATCTCTTTCAGTGTCCATTTCTCTATCTATCTATCTATCTATCTATCTATCTATGTCTGTCTGTCTTTCAGTGTCTATTTATCTTTCTGTCCACCTATATCTATATTTCTAACTGTCTGTCTTTTAGCATCTATTTATCTTTCTATCCGTCTGCCTATCTATATCTACAATACAATTCTCTGAGATTTTGTCTGTACATCTAAATATTTGTCTATTTGTCTGTCTGAATGGGTTGAAACAAAAATCAAAACTCATGTTATTTCACTCTTATGTCACCTGTTCATTAGACAGGAGGAGGTTCTCTCTTCAAAAGCTCAAATAAGTGGTGTGCATTTTCCCTCCATCACCCTTGCATGCCTCATAGATTTCTGTTTGAGTCATCAGCGCTTAAAGACCAGTGAAAATCGGGACTATTTTATAAATGAGGCAATTATAAGTGAGGCCTGAACTGAGATCAGACTCAATACCGGCATGCCAATGATACTGAGGGAAACAAGGAGATGAAAGAATGGCTCTGTGAATCATACAGTCGATTCTGTTCCCTACAGTTTCTCACATCGATGCCTTGAACACTGGCCTCCTGTGGTAATTGATTAAGTATAGGAGCCAAGTTTGATTCTGATGAAACAAAATTCGTACCTCCCTTGATGCAAAATAATGATACAGAGAATGCCTATGTAAATAGTTTTAAAGGGGTCATGAACTGCAGTGTTTTATTGTTTTATAATGTTTCCTGGGGTGCACTTATAATGCTAATATGCTTTTTACATTGTCAGAATTTTTAATTGTCATGCATTTTTAATTGTCAGAATTTAGAAATAAAAGGCATTTTTCCTACCCTGATTTTAGCCCTCTGATTTGAACGCTCTGTTTTAAGGGGCGTATCTGCTGTGAGACTTCAGTGTAAACGCCCACTGCTGTGATTGGCTAACATCTTTGCAATATGAAATAGCTAAGTATTACTCTCTCGAAAACTTTTAGCACGTTTTACTATTACAGCTCGCAAGGCTAACTAATCATGAAAAGTGCTTCATTACATTTAGATCTATGGCATTATATTTATATCGTGGCATGAAAGGTTGCAGTGATGAACAGCCGATCACATGATGTTGAGCACATGAAAGCAGTGATCTCGTCATTGCAACTCAATTTCTGCACACTAATGAATGTTTTCATCATAACTAACAGTGCAAATGCGATATAACTAAGAGATTTGTTGAATAAAACAGGAGTTTTGGGGCGTGTCACTGATAAACTCGCACTGTTTGATTGACAGCTCTAGCGATTGCAAAGGGAGCATACTTTGATCGCTTTCTTTATATAATTTAATCACCGTTTAAATAACAGATTATTTTCATCCTACTAAGAGAAACAATGTGAAGTTCACCGTTTAGTCACTGGTTTGATTTACTGACACATAGACAAAGAACATCTGCTGTATATGAATCAATACATATCAGATCAGGCATTATAATTAACACAGTTACTTACATGTTGTTGCATTACTGTGGAGTCCATATCGTAAAAGTCTGTTTGCAAAGCCTGCGCCAAAATGCAATTGATTTACCAAAGAATCCAGAGTGAAATCGTGAATACAAATAAATAAAGCTCAACTGAGACATTCACATTGTTGAAAATAAATAACCATATTTCTAGCATTAGGATCCTTTGAAGTCCTGTGTCGCTCTTCTCTCCTCCTTATCTCACTAACATGCCAGTGGGCGGGGCTAACGTTGGAAGGATGAAGTAGGCATTGATTTCTTCTGCGGAGGCGGTGTTTCCCCTTGATAGGCACATTCCAGAATCAGTCGTTCTCTGGGCCTGGTATCAATAAAAGCTTTTATTGGACTAACAAGGAAGTTTTCAGTTCTGAAACTTACAGGATATTCTTATAGTATGATGACCTTGTATATATCAAAAGCTCAAGGAAAAGCTGATTTCTCAATTCATGACCCTTTAAACTGTTTACATCACGACTACAAGATGTTCCACAGATTTTGACTTGTGCAAAATGGAAGAATAAAGAAAATGCAATTAAACTGAACTATATATATATATATATATATATATATTTTTTTTTTTTTTTTTTTTTAAAGTATATATATATATATATATATATATATATATATAAACTATATTTGCCAAAAGTATTGGGACACCACTCCAAATCATTGAATTCAGGTGTTCCAATCACTTCCATGGCCACAGGTGTATAAATTCAAGCACCTAGGCATGCAGACTGCTTCTACAAACATTTGTGAAAGAATGGATCGCTCTCTGGAGCTCAGTGAATTCAAGCGTGGTACTGTGATAAGTTGCCACCTGTGCAATAAGTCCATTCGTGAAATTTCCTCACTACTAAATATTCCACGGTCAACTGTTATTGGAATCATAACAAAGTGAAAGCAATTGGGAACAACAGAAACTCAGCCACAAAGTGGTAGGCCACGTAAAATCACAGAGCGGGGTCAGCACATGCTGAGGTCAATAGCTACAGACCTCCAAACTTCGTGTGGCCTTCAGATTAGCTCAAGAACAGTGATAGAGAGCTTTATGGAATGGGTTTCCATAGCCAAGCAGCTGCATCCAAGCCTTACATCACCAAGTGCAATGCAAAGCGTTGGATGCAGTGGTGTAAAGCACGCCGCCACTGGACTCTAGAGCAGTGGAGACGTGTTCTCTGGAGTGACGAATCACGCTTCTCTGTCTGGCAATCTGATAAATGAGTCTGGGTTTGGCGGTTGCCAGGAGAACGGTACTTGCCTGACTGCATTGTGCCAAGTGTAAAGTTGTGGAGGGGGGATTATGGTGTGGGGTTGTTTTTCAGGGGTTGGGCTTGGCCCCTTAGTTCCAGTGAAAGGAACTCTTAATGCTTCAGCATACCAAGACATTTTGGACAATTTCATGCTCCCAACTTTGTGGGAACAATTTGGGGATGGCCCCTTCCTGTTCCAACATGACTGCGCACCAGTGCACAAAGCAAGGTCCATAAAGACATGGATGAGCAAGTTTGGTGTGAAGGAACTTAACTGGCCTGCACAGAGTCCTGACCTCAACACGATAGAAAACCTTTGGGATGAATTAGAGCAGAGACTTTGAGCCAGGCCTTCTCGCCAACATCAGTGCCTGACCTCACAAATGCTCTTCTTGAAGAATGGTCAAAAATTCTCATAAACACACTCCTAAACCTTGTGGAAAGCCTTCCCAGAAGAGTTGAGGGTATTATAGCTGCAAAGGGTGGGCCAACTCCATATTAAACCCTATGGATTAAGAATGGGATGTCATTAAAGTTCATGTGCACGTAAAGGCAGGCGTCCCAAAACTTTTGGCAATATAGTGTGTGTATATATATATATATATATATATATAATCGACCAATTGTAATAAATGAATGTGAACATATTAGTAACACTATTTGTCATAATAATATTTGTCAAAGTCATCTGGCTTATCCATCCTAAGGTATTCTTGTTTGGATTATTTTTCCCATATCACAGAGATTGATGCCTAGGCATACATAAGAAACATTGTCCTCGTTGGCGGGGAGTAAACCATGGGAACCTCTGACCTCATGATTTTGTTCCATCTTTAAAATTGCAGAAGGATATATCTTCTTCATTACAGATTCTGGGTACATTTTAAAGATGGCCTTGATAAATGTCAGGGGCTGTATTCACAAAACATTTTATCTTACCCTTAAGAGTTCTCATAAATAAGTTCTTAGGTAAGAGTCTCCTCTTAAAACCTATTCACAAAGCTGCTGAGACCAGTTTTTACAACTGAATAGAGAGAAGTCTTAAGTTAAGAGAAGGGGCGGGGTTGACCACATTGCTATGGATGATGTCAACACGCTTACTAACTATGCACACAGTGATTGGCTGATAGGTGAGGGGTCTCTGTCAGTTATTTAATCATAGAAATATTGTAGAATGAGGTGTCATGTTGTAATATTCAAATAAAAATTTTAAAATGTAGGCTAAGTGACTAATTAAACAAGTATATGTTCAGCTAATTGTCAGCCTCTTACATGTCTGCATCTCAAGAAATTGCAGAATTCAAGCAACAAATGATGTGTTATAAACAAAGTTCAGGTGAAGCATGTTCAAATGGTCTATCTAATGAGCTCGAGAGAAGGCATATAAAGTATATGCACAGCTGACTCACCCAGATACCTCAACAGTTTTCTGCATCCCTCCACCACCCAATTCCTCACACTTGGCTGGTTTCTATTACCAGCTGAGGATACGGGGGAGTACTCTGGGTTTGGGCTAAATTCCGTGCGCGGAGCCCTCCCCTCGAACAGCATGGCTAATATACGTATTTTTCTCATTTACTCTATTCAATGATTTATAAGTGTGAACTTGTGAAACAACTGCCACAGGTAATACAACATTATTTTCTTTTTTATTATTTTATTTATTTTCAAAGATTCATTTTTGCTATTTTTGCCTTTTTGACAAGAAGCAAAGTTGAAGAGAGAAAGGAGGGACAAGATCGGGAAAGATCCACGAGCCAGAACTCAAACTCTGGTCACGCAAGCTGCCCACAAGGCTATCAGCACAGACGATAGGACATTATTTTCAACTTGACCACAATGTTTTATTCTCCATCATTCAATACATTTTGCCTGTACATAAATTAACCTTTATGTTATGTCATCGCAGATTAAAATCTATAAATCTAAATATTTATTGCATTTGTGAAGAAAAGGCTTAGCACCCAATGCTCTATCAAACGTTGCCACAATGGTGTACAGTGTCTTTGGGCAGATTGCTGAGGCGGATTGCCGGCAACAGCCCTTTTAGGATTGTTTGTGATGTGGTCTTAGTGACTTAGGAGTCCTCTTGACTACCCCTAAATTTTCACAGATTTAGGAGCTGGTTTTGGCACTAAAATGCTTTGTGAAATACTCTTCGTTCAAAAATTTAGGAGTCCTAAAATTAGGACTGACACGCCCATAATTTTTTCAGAGTTTCTCCTAAATCGGCAAGTTAGGAGGTATTTTTAGCCCTAAGATGTTTTGTGAATAGGGCCCCACGTCTATTGCCAACAAGACATTTTCAATCAATTACTTTATTTCTTCTCGTGAGTTAGACTTTATTTTTGTGACCGACACATGTTGATGAAATGGACCCTCTTTCTGGTACAGCCCCTGATAATTATAATTTTCTGAGTACTCCCAGAGCAACAGGTAGGGGTGGAGGGGTTGCTACAATGTTTAGAAATTGTTTTAAATTTCAGCTGCTTTCAGTTGAATCCTATGTGAGTTTTGAGGTTCAATTGTTTAAGATTGATCTGGGTAGTCCAGTCCTTTGTGCACTTATTAATAGACCTCCTTCAATAAAACAAGGAGTTTATTAACAATTTTTCAGACTGCTTATCAACTGTGATAGATTAATTTTGGGTGATTTTAATATTCATGTTTGTTGTCCCAACAAACCATTGGTTAAAGTTTTTTTTTTTTTTTTTTTTTTTTTTTTTGTGGACTTTAACAGAATCTGTAATGGGGCCTACTCATAGGCATTTGCACACACTGAATTTAGTGTTATCTTCTGGTGTTTTCGGGTGCCCTGCAGAGTTATAGGCCATTGGAAAACCTTTACATGCTATTAATGCCTTTACTGCCAGTCAGTTTGCGGATGCATATAATCTTGCAGAGATTTAGTTCCACACTGTCAAGTCTTGTTGACATGGGTACTGAAGCAATGATTTATTCGTTTAATACAACATGTGCACTATTTAAAACAGTAACACCTAAAGCTAGATACCAGCCCTGGCTTAATGACAGCACCTGGGCCTTTAGACACAAATGGAGGAGAGCAGAGAGGCAGTGAAAAAAAAACAAAAAAAACATTCACACTTCAAGTGGCTTATCAGCAATTATTAGCAGTTAAGGCAGCTAAAGTGCAATAAAAAAAAATAAAAAAATATATATATATATATATTTCAGATCTTCTCCAGTTTTATCAGAAAACAAGGCCATTGAGATCATCTGTTGCACCTCGTCTCTGGAATAACCTGCCTTTGGATATTAGATGCTGTACATTGGGTCATTTTAAATCATGTCTGAGGGTGCATTTACTTGCCCAGGCATATGGCTGAGTTAACAACTGATTGTTAACCGCAGTTAACCAAACATTTAACCCAACCACGGGGTTAAAACAACCCAATCTCTGGGTTTGTCCATTTTCAACCCAACTTGGGTTGTTTTTAATAAGTTTAATGAATAATAATTAAACAATAAACATTAAATTGCTTATTAATAAATGTTCACCTTTTGATTATTATTGTTGCCTTTAGTAATTATTTGTCTGATTTTTAATTTCCAACCTATTTTAAGTTTTAAGCCATTTTAAGCCAGCCATATAGTAATTTTTAAACAATAGTTGGGTTTAATAAAACTACCCAGTAGGTTGGGTAAGCATTTAACTCAACCGCTGGGTTTGTCCATTTTCAACCCAACTTGGGTTGTTTTTAACCCAGCATTTTTTTTTTTTTTTTTTCTTAGAGTGTAGAATGAGCTTTGTTATTAAAACAAATAATAATAGAGCTCAGAATGGTGAAATAAAGTATTCTACATTTTCCTGTTACTATAGTGTACATGACAAATGTTTTTCACGAAGCCTTCCTTGGCTTCCTCAGGTGGTTTAATTAATGACACAGAAGACATCAACATGATATAAATATTTATGTGACTGTTTATTTTAGGATTAAAGGCTTTCAATTTAATATAGAAACTGTAAGGGTATGAGGTTTAACTTTGGATTTAAATTGGGTCCATGATAAGAAGAATATGATACTGTTCTTGATGTTACTGACTTTTATAAAGCTTGCCTCTTTATAGCGTTAGACTAGCATTTCCTAAATGTGGATTGACAAGATTGTGAAAGAAATGAGGTTATATGTAAAATTAGACTATATATTACATAATACATTTTATTGAGCTTAAGAGCACAGTCTTGCTTAATAATCCTGTCAGGATTTCATCTCATTGGTTCTATAAGATGAAAGTAATATTAAGCAACAAAGCAAACTTGGCATTATCTTACCATTCATCTAAACAAAGACATTATTAATTTGGTTTCACAGTATTTTAATTACACAACGATTATTAGTTATATCTTGTCTATCCTAATCAGGTGCACATCAGGAGTCTACGATCCCCTACCACGGTTAATGAAACACTGTGCTAACTTGACATGTCTTTAACCAGACACCAACTACCTGGGCCTAAACTTTGGGGGCCTGAAAACAGGGCCTTTTTTTTTTTTTTTTTTTTGAAAATGATAAAAATGAAAAAAAAAAAAACACTACACTACACTACAAAAAAAAAAAAAAAAAAAAAAAAGTGAATTTGTGAAAACGCTGATATCATACACATGCGTATTGCGTGTTCAGTCTATAGGTGCGTAGTGTTTCTTTACAAAGTGACATCACCAACTACTGGCCTGGCATTAATAATACAGCGTTTTTACTCGTTTTCATGGATCTGTGTGAACAGAGATCGTTTTGACAACACTGTCATCTGTAGGTGAAAAAATAGATCTCTGCACTAAAAAACTCACAGTGTAGATTATTAACTATTTGTATCTGTTTGATTTAAATGATCGTTTAAAATCATTAATAATTTAAATACTTATAGAATCAGCATAAATATTCATTGTGAAAACAAATTTATTCAGTTAAAAAAAGCATGGTTAAAATATAGTTAAAAAAAAATCTTAGATGGATAGAGACATAAAAATACCTTGTACATCCATCTTAATTATCCTCATTTAGAGGACAACTTAAGTAACAAGTGGCTCATCTTACCCTACTCTCGCCATGTGCCAAATTCCATATATAAAAGCACACCAACCACCTGCAGTTTGGTTTTATGAGATGCCACATATACATCAGAACCTCTGTCAGCATTACTAATGTAAGAAAAAAAGAAACAAAAAAGGAAAACACTGAAAGTTAATACATGATTGAAACCTTTCTGGGAACTGTATTAAAAGTGTAGACATTCCAATCTATATTAAGTGCATGTTGCCATTTCCTGAACAATAAATCGCAATAAAAAGGCCAAGCCGAGTACTTTAACATGGGTGATGGAAATGCTGTTATGGCCAAGTCAGCCTTGGCGATTGCCTCGGATGTACCGAGTAAGTTCAGTCTCTTCTGCGTTAGCTTTAAACCATTCCTCTTTGTCTTCACAGCTCACCTTTCTTAGGCCCGCGGTGACACACTTGTGTCTACGCTAAATGTTTCGGCAGCAAATAAATCTCCATTCCTTTGTCCTGGGGAGTCGTTTATTATCTGACTAGCGTGTTGCCACTCTGTGGGAATTTTCAACAGCTCCTTGAGGCCAAAGGTTACAGCTTCACAGTATAGCTGCTTCTAAAGGACATACTAGCAATCCTTTCCTAAAAGGAAAGCTGAAGTGTTGTACTTTAAAAGCAAACAACTTGGAACCTCTTCCAACATCTAGGTTGCGTCCGAAATTGCATACTGAGTAGGTACTACATTTGAATTTACTTACGTTGCAAACTTTAAAAAATATGTTCTACACTATATTGCCAAAAGTATTGGGACACCTCTCCAAATCATTGAATCCAGGTGTTCCAATCACTTCCATGGCCACAGGTGTATAAAATCAAGCACCTAGGCATGCAGACTGCTTCTACAAACATTTGTGAAAGAATGGGTCGCTCTCAGGAGCTCAGTGAATTCAAGTGTGGTACCGTGATAGGTTGTCACCTGTGCAATAAGTCCATTCGTGAAATTTCCTCACTACTAAATATTCCACGGTCAACTGTTAGTGATATTATAACAAAGTGGAAGCAACTGGAAACAACAGCAACTCAGCCACAAAGTGGTAGGCCACGTAAAATCACAGAGCGGGGTCAGTGCATGCTGAGGCGCACAGTGCGCAGAAGTCGACAACTTTCTGCAGAGTCAATAGGATCAAGGAGAACGGTACTTGCCTGACTGCATTGTGCCAAGTGTAAAGTTTGGTGGAGGGGGGGTTTATGGTGTGGGGTTGTTTTTCAGGGGTTGGGTTTGGCCCCTTAGTTCCAGTGAAAGGAACTCTTAATGCTTCAGCATACCAAGACATTTTGGACAATTTCATGCTCCCAACTTTGTGGGAACAATTTGGGGATGGCCCCTTCCTGTTCCAACATGACTACGCCCCAGTGCACAAAGCAAGGTCCATAAAGACATGGATGAGCAAGTTTGGTGTGGAGGAACTTGACTGGTCTGCACAGAGTCCTGACCTCAACCCGATAGAACACCTTTGGGATGAATTAGAGCAGAGACTGCGAGCCAGGCCTTATTGCCAACATCACTGCCTGACCTCACAAATGCGCTTCTTGAAGAATGGTCAAAAATTCCCATAAACACACTCCTAAACCTTGTGGAAAGCCTTTCTAGAAGAGTTGAGGCTGTTATAGCTGCAAAGGGTGGGCCAACTCCATATTAAACCCTACGGATTAAGAATGGGATGTCATTAAAGTTCATATGCACATAAAGGCAGGCATCCCAAAAATTTTGGCAATATAGTGTATATAGTATATGGGAAGTATGAAGTGCTGTTACTGTCATGTGACCCACCAGCGTCAGTTGTGTCGCTTCACTGCCATTTATAAATCTCCTGTGGCCCCATGGGATTGCAAAATGTCCATTAAAATTTCACACTTCAGAATCTCTGCGGAAGGAGTAGGACATCAAGGTACTCCTCACCTCTTTTGCCGTACTGTTTTTCGCAGTAGGGAAGTATTCAATTTCGGACGCAGTGCTAGCTTTGCTGAACTACAAAGAATTATTGGGCATTTGTCGCAATTAAGAGCTTTTAGCATATTTAAGTTTATGCTACTCTGACTTACCCTCCTTTGTAAAAAAGAAAAAAAAAAGAAGTGTGCATAATTATACTGAATGTGCACTAGTAGTGTACTTCAAATCTCAAAAGTGTATTTTTAACAAACTGTACTTGCAGATAAAATAATATAAACAAAATAAAAGGACACTTAAGTGTACTTAAAGAGTCATATTTATTAATATTTAAGTACTTTTTAATGAGTGCACTTTGTAATAATGTCAAATTAAAAACTTAATAATCTTTTGTCGTGCTTTAAAGAAGTACACTTATGTGTTGAATAACACTGCATATTAGTATTTTAACCATAGTGTTATTTGATATTACATTTAAAGTTAATGTATTTTAAATGTACCTAAATTGCAACTTCACCTTTTCAAATGTGTAATTACAAATATATTTAAATACATGAAATACGAGTTTCAATAGAAATAACATTAAGGCATATTTTAGTTTACCATAAATGTTAGTATATTCGGCAGATGAAATTACATATAAAGATGTACTTACTACTTACTTAGGTTAAGCAGATCAAAAAAAAGCACCCTAAAGTTCAACTAATTGCATTTAATATACATTTAAACTATAATACATTTTAATGTAATTGTAATTAACATTAACTTAAGAGTTTAAAAAATTACATTTAGTTTACACTTAAGTATTCTTTTAGACTATAATATATTCCATAATGAAAATTTGGTACACTTTACAATAAGGTTTCATTAGTTAACATTAGTTAACTACTTTAGTTAACATAAACTAAGAATAACAATTCTACAGCATTTATTAATCTTAGTTCATGTTAATTTCAACATTTACTAATACTTTGTTAAAATTAAAAGTTGTATTTGTTACCATTAGGTAATGCACTGTGAACTAACATGAAAGACTGTATTTTTATTAACTAACATTAACAAAGATTAATAAATATGTGCAAGGCTCCGTACTTTTTAAAAGTATGCTAAAGTGTACTTTATTTCCACATACTTTATTTCCAATGTCTAGACAAGATAAACAAAAGAAACAATGAGCTGAAAGAAGTGTCAGCAATGAACTAAAATGCGACTTTTGCATTCAGCATCTGAACATTGTGTTTAGGTTAGCTGATGATGCTTCTATTCAAATATTTTCCTTCTTCATGCCTTTCATCCAGCTTTCCCAGCAAAATGTTCTGCTTGAGTTTCTTCTTTACTGCAGCTGTAATGACTGATGCTACTTATTTCAGTGGAAAATTTGGAGTCAGTAATAATTTATTCTGTTGAACAGCATTTAAATCTTGCTCATCCAAGCACGACGATGCAGCTTAAACAAGCTCAAGCGAGTCCACCTCGAGGAGGGGAGGGTATCGCTCGCGTTCGCAGCGAGCCAGCCTTTGATATGGCCTTGGTGATGGTTTTGAGGCCTGGTGGAGGGACGCGCTGACGGCATGCAGTGCTTTCTCACACCCCAGGGCCTCTGGGGGCCTCTCTGGCCCAGAGCTCTTGGCAGGCGTACTGGCTCCAGCGGTGGTGTCTCCTTGTGGCGCTGTCTGTAGTGCATCCAGAGCTGGAGCTGTGCTCTGTCAGGGAGCAAAACTGGCTGCAGTTTGATGAGAGGCAGAAAACGAGGCGGCGGAGGTTTTATGTGTGTGTGGGAGGCTGGGGACTTGCAGGCAGCAGGGACTCTCACACATATCAAACGGTTTTTGTATACTATGGCATAGGCATCCAAAAAGTACACTTTTAGACAGTTAAGAAACACATACAAATGTCTGAATGTCTGTGTTACATAACAACATATCAAACCAAGTGGAGTTTATGTAAAATGAATAGCACAGACACACTTTTCAAACAAAACATTTCCCAGAAAAAAAATAAATAAATAATGTTTGAAAAAGAGTTTTCAAAAGTACTGACTTTGGTACCAGTCAGTACTGAAATTTTAAAAATGTGACGCTTTGAGCGCTGTTGAGGGGATTTGTAAACACCTCTGATTGGCCATTGTGTTGACGCGCTCATCGGATATGTCTCTTATTTTATCACTTGAGCATTTGAATGCGTTTTTTAAGCAGCCGTCTATCAGCGGACCAGTCCACTGATAGACGCCTGCTTTCAAACTCTCCCGTGTGAATCTGTGTAAGCGCTCGGTGAAGAGCTTCATTGATGATTATTTACAACGTTTTTACAGCATTGATCATTGAAGCCAATCACAGACATATCCGATGGGCCGTGAACACAATGGCCAATCAGAGGTGTTTACAAATCCGCTCGACAGTGCTCAAAGCGTCACATTTTAAAAATTTACCAAAGTCGGTACTTTTGACAACTCTAGTTTGAAATGATAAAACAATAGTAATCATTAAGTATAGCCTACTTAGTAACAGTAAGGGTTTAACAGAACTTGTACATAACTATGGTTTATCTGCACTTAACAACTCATTAACAACAAATTTATATTCAAGTATTTCATGCATAACAAAGAAATGCATATATTCAACCTTTAGTGCATGAGGAAGGTATATAGGCTTTAAGTCACATGTTTTCTGAAATTACATAGTTTAACATAAAATAAATATGAGGGATGAGTAAGGTATATAGTCACATGTTTTTGCTTTTCTACTAACCTGCGAAAACCCCGAGCCTTTACCACGGAAAAGGGTTGGTCATCAAGGACTAAAAATGTCATTACTTTGTTGTTTATGGCTTTAGACTTTTTGCTGTCTCCGGATTTTCAAATGTCTGCTGAATGGTTACATCGACACTCCGTGTTTTAGGCTTAGCGCTAGTAGCTGCTGCCGCGGCTGCTTCATATTCTTTTAACAGAGGTGGAAGTAACGAATTACAACTACTCACGTTACTGTAATTAAGTAGTTTTTTCGGGTTTTTGTACTTTTTTGAGTACATTTTTAAATCTGTAATTTTACTTAAGTACAAATTAAGCTAAGTAATCTACTTCGCTACTTGTAAAATCACATTTCGTTACTGAGTACGCCAACAATTTGAATATTCAAAGCTTTGACCGGCATATCGGTAGCCAATAAAGAAATCCGATCATAAACGGACCAATGAAAACCCTGATATTTTACCAGTGGCGCGTTCTCTTTCTCTCATCTCCCCGACAGCGAGTCTGACACACACCCGCCTCCTCCTGTCACTCACACATTTCAGTTACAGAGCCTGAATGTCAGCGTGAGATTGCAGGTATTGCGCATAAGTTTAATTCTATGGCGTATTTTAATTACAAATGTCGAGAGCGCATTATTGTAACGCGCAGAAAACGACGCGAGCTCTCAAATATACAAGTGAACTAACTCTCCTCTCACTCAGATATTGAGTGCGTGCCGTCAGACTGTGTAGTGTGCAATCCTGAATCTCTCCGTGTTCTTAAATTAAACGTTGTCAAAAGTTATAAATCAGAATAGACCTCCATGCCTGACCAATGAAAATGCTACAGGAAATCTTATTGGCTATAAGTGAAATGCACCCGAAAGTCTCTCAACAATCAAAGGTGAATCTTTAATTTCTTTACAATGTAAATAGATGTTTCAGAATGGGGCATTTGTATGGTTTGTACATAAAAATAGCCTAGTCTGTCTAACTGTGTCACTATATTGTACAGACATTACAGGTCAAACCCCTCTGATGTTCTTTTTATCTAAATACACAACATATTATATGGCTCTTAAATGCTTAGTTTACCCAAAAATGAAATTTTTTTGTCATTAATTACTCACCCTTATGTTGTTCCAAACTCATAAGACCTTCGTTCATCTTCAGAACACAAATTAAGATATTTTTGATGAAATTCGAGAGCTTTCTGACCCCAGCCTGCAACGTAATTGCAACTTTCAAGGCCCAGAAAGATAGTAAAGACATCGTTAAAATAGCCCATTTGACTACCAGTGGTTCAACCTTAATGTTATGAAGTGATGAGAATACTTTTTCTGTGCAAAAAACCCCCAAAAATAACAACTTTATACAACAATTTCCTCTCTCCGCATCACTTTATGATGCTGTTCATGTGAGCACCACAACACACGCATGTGATGATGATGCAGAATCCGGCCAATAATGAGCCGAAGTTCTGACGTAGAACGTGGAAGTGCTGCACTGTGTTTACTACGTCAACATTGTCAGAGACTGACATGGAAGAGAAGAAATTGTTGAATAAAGTCGTTATTTATTTTATTTTATTTTTTTTGCGCACAAAAGTATTCTCGTCGCTTCATAACATTGAGGTTGAACCACTGTAGTCACATGGACTATTTTAACAATGTCTTTACTACCTTTCTGGACCTTGAATGTGGTAATAATGTTGCTGTCTATGGAGGGTCAGAAAGCTCTCGGATTTCATCAAAAATATAATTTGTGTTCTAAAGATAAACGAAGGGTGTGGAACAACATGAGGGTGAGAAATTAATGACAGAATTTTAATTTTTCGGTGAACTAACCCTTTAAAATACACTGCATATAAAAATTCAGTGTTGTCATATTTCGAATACCTCAACTGAATTTAGTTTTTTTTTTTTTTTTTTTTTTTTATGTACAGACTTATGGTGGTTATCCCCATTGTATTTAAAATGATACTGAATATTGATCATTTTCAAGGTATTGTATTGAAGTTAGAAATTCCAGTATTGTGACCACTAATTCATGTACTTCGTCAATAAGGTGGAAGTGCTTTGTTTAAAGTAGCTATTTTTTCTACTTATATCTATGATTTGACTAAATATTTTTTAATAATTTATTAAATATCGCCAGCTAAAAAGTAATTAGTAATTTTAGTACTTTGAGTAGTTTTTGAGAAGAGTAATTTGTACTTTTACTTGAGTACTTTTTGACACCAGTACTTTTACTTGTAATTGAGTATTATTTCAGCAATGTAACAGTACTTGTACTTAAGTACAAATTTTCAGTACTCTTTCCACCACTGCTTTTAACACAGCTTCGCGCAATGACGACATTTGTTGTGTTAAAACTTGACGCATTTTTTCTTCTTCTCTGAATCCTTGTTGAACATGCTTTGCAAATAGCAATGTCATTGTCCTCCGCTGACACCGAGTAAAACTTCCAGACCGACGAAGACATGTTCAAAGGTGATGACGTAATGAGCGCGACACAGTTTTAAAGCTGCAGTCACTTGCACTCGGAAAGCGGATGAATCTCGGATAAATCAGACTAATTGATTGATTTACCAGCAAGTACTTTATTGGATCTAGTTATCGGATTTCATTTATTTATCGGAGCAATAAAAATGATGTCATTTTCACCCATATCACCCGATAATTTATCTGTCCGATAAATATCGTGCATCCCTAATTTTAAGAGAACTGTTTTCTGTTTTAATATATTTTAAAATGTAATTTATTGCCGTGATTCAATTTCAGCATCATTACTCGTCTTCAGTGTGACATGATCCTTCAGAAATTCTAATTAAATTCAGACATTTCTAATTAATATCAATGTTGAAAACCAGAAATAGAAACTCAAGTTGCAAAAAAAAAAAAAGTTTGCAACTTGACTTGGACTCGTGATCAACTGACTCGAGACTTTACTTGGATTTAAAGCAACACTATGTAGTTTTTCGACCTCAAAATAATGTCTCTAAAATTATTTCAATGGTAGAACAACTCATAACTGTACGAATTCTATTGCCGCTGCTACCTGAGCAGCCTCCTAACGGCTACAACCACACCCTGCAAGTTTCGTGTTCGGGTCGGTACACACAGCCATCCCTTGCCAGCGGAAGAGTGCGACCTGCTTTACGGCATACGTCACATATATTTTAGTCGTAGCCTGGGAGGAGTTAGCCAACAGCTAACTATAAGATGAAACGATCTAATATGCAAGTCTCAAAACCATGTGGACAACATTTATTCTATTATTCAAATTATACCCTTTGCAAACAATGCTACATACAAACTATGCGAGCAAAAAAACTAGGCTAACATACTACCATTCTTTTTGTTATTGTACTTTTCAATTCTGGATTAACAATAAATACATCTATAATGATATTTGTAGAACAGTGTAGCACGGGCTACTTTACCTGGTCGGTGGACATGGTTTCCAAACAAGGTTTCTGCATTTGCCGGTTCCATCAGCTTAGTCAACAAATTCACGTGTATTGCGCTGCCCAGGGGGAAGCTTATACAGTGACAGTATTTACGACACTTGCAGCAGACAATTGCGCTTATCAACCACAAGGGGGTAGCAAATGTTCCATGGTGTTGCTTTAAAGGGTTAGTTCACCCAAAAATGAAAATTCTGTCATTTGTTACTCACCCTGTGTCGTTCGACAACCATAAGACCTTCGTTCATCTTCGGAACACAACTTAAGATATTTTTCATAAAATCCGATGGCTCAGTGAGGCCTGCATTGCCAGCAAGACAATTAACACTATCAATGCCCAAAAAGCTACTAAAAACGTATTTAAAACAGTTCATGTGACTACAGTGGTTTAACCTTAATGTTATGAAGCGATGAGAATACTTTTTGTGCGCCAAAGAAAAAAAAAAAAAAAGATATTATTCAACAATTTCTAGTGATGGGCAATTTCAAAACACTGCTTCACAAAGCTTCGAAGCTTTACGAATCTTTTGTTTTAAATCAGTGGTTCAGAGCGTGTATCAAACTGCCAAAGTCACGTGATTTCAGTAAACGAGGCTTCGTTAAGTCATAACAAAGAACTTATACTGACAAGAAGTGAAACTCAATAGAACGTTCCATTGCAACACTAGCGCCCAACAACAGCCCTGTGCTTCCGCCATTTTGGGGTGAAAACGACTCGCAGTCCACTAGTTTCTATGGTAATATCAGCTGTTTTATTAAAAAAAAACGTACATTAAAGCTAAAATCTAACCTGAATGATGACAACACAGAATAAAATACTATCACTAGTAATCATCAAATCCTTTTAACAGTTTATTTTACAGACTTTGTGTTTAAGTCTTACACTTTTTTGACAAAACCTTTGAAACCCAGCCAGTTTGGGTTAAAATTCTTTTAAGTTCAAGTATTAGTATTATAAACACTGAATTAATACCAACATATGGAATTAAATTAAGGACATGCATCAGAAAAATTGGGAATGTAGAACAATAAATATATAACAGAATATAACAGCTTGACAGTAAACTGTTTTTGCAGTGTTGTCTTATATAATAATGTTAAAGCAAGACTATGTAAACCAAAAAAAAAAAAAAAAAACAGCAATGCATCATGTTCTATAAGATCATGTTTTTAGCTTAATTAAAACGTATATATTTCAGACCTAGTGGAGTAATTTACTCCACTTTAATCCCCTGGATCACGCTACAAACATGATGATCTTAACTTTATTAATTATTAATTTACTATTAATAGTAAATATGTAAAGTTGCATAAAATGGAAATACTCAATAAAGTAGGCTAACTACGTTTCCTCAGATGTGTACTGGTTGGATTCCACAACTCATAATAGGCTAAGACAATACAACATTTACCATAGGTGTCATAAATTTTACTGAATTTGAGAAATTTTCTATCCTGATTTGGCAGTGAAATTCACCGATTTTGGGTGCGTAAGATGTGATGGATTCTATTGTCCAGTTGGCATTTTCACCCCAAAATGGCTGCCGCGCTACCGAAGCGCCACCTAGTGGCTGTTACCCAAAAAGCATCAGAGTTTCGCCTCTTGGGTTCTATCAGAGACTATCCACCTTATTCCTACGCCCCATGACGCTTTGAGTGAATTATGGGTGTAACTTCTATGAACGCAATAATACGTTTTTTTCAAAACTAGGTACAACGAGATGACATTATTCTACTCACCCTTCAACCAACGAACATTAAAAGGACATTTAAAAGTGTAAAAGCATCAACAAGGTACTTTAAACAGGCCATGAAAAAGCGTGATTATTTCCACAGCAATAACGAACGGGTTAAATATAACTATAGTGATATATATCTGTATTATGTGATATACGTTGCCTTAATAAAAATTGTTCATGAACTTCAGCATTGCATGACACTATTTCAAAGTGATTTCCATCATTTTTACAGATAATAAATTGTATTTACCTGTGAAAACAAACCTGGAAAGAGAGGTGAGGCTTTGAGGAGAAAAACGAGAGATTCTTTGTGCATTCCAGTGAATTATTAATGGGATATAAATTATATTGGGAGAACAGACTACAAATGTGCAGTATACGTTGTCCTTTTTCATACTATTACAGCAGTATGCAAAGGGACAAAAGAAAATAATCACGAGGATAGAAAGCAACGACTGGAAAGAGCTCTTGCCATAGATATTCTTGTTATAACATGTTACGTTAAAATATCAAGCGTTACGTTATTCTCATGATGTCTGAAAATAAAGCATGAAAGAAAAATTGACAGCTCATTCAGTCAAACTGACGGATAAGCTTTATTTCTAGGGCAACCTTATGATTTGAAATTATTAGTTTCAGTCTTTTTAAATGGAAGTTCCCCAAACCGGAAGTGCAACCCATAATTTGAAACGCAGTAGGCCAGTCAGGAATAAGGTGGATAGAATAACACAAGACGCGTCACTTGTATTGTTTTGAATGGGAGAAAGTGCAACGCGCAATATGGCGGAATAAGTCCCGCCTTCTAAATAAGAGCCAGTTGCGGATTGGTAAAGTCATCGCGTCACTACAGCAGCCGTTAGAAGCTCCGGTTCCTATAGAAAAAGTCAGACGCGCGCCTCCGAAATGAGATGCGAGACGCGCATTTAGGACTGCACATGTGCATTAGCTTGGGCTAGCCTGAAAAATACAGTTTTTTTTGTCATGATTTGAGCGTTTAAAAACAAAATTTATGAGACAGTTGTTGTCAGATTTCATTGGTGATTTCAAATATGAAATTTAATCGAAAGCTTGGCCAACAGCTTTGGAGAATTTGATGTTTCCCCATTCAACGAGATAGGAGCTGCACTTGAATGCCCAAGAGGCGTTTCAAAGATGGCCGCCGAGAGAAAAGACTTGTCTTAAAGGGACTTTGGTTCTCTGCTCTTTGGTCAGGAACACTAATTCGAAACAAAAGATTTGTAAAGCTTCAAAGCTTCATGAAGCAAAGTTTTGAAATCACCCATCACTAAATATTGTTAAATAAAGTCGTTTTTTTTTTTTTTTTTTGGTGCACAAAAGTATTCTCATTGCTTCATAACATTAAAGTTAAACCACTGTAGTCAGATGAACTGTTAGAAAATAAATTTTTAGTAGCTTTCTGGGCATTGAAAGTGTTAATTATCTTGCTGGCAATGCATGCCTCACTGAGCCATCGGATTTTATGAAAAATATCTTAATTTGTGTTCCGAAGATGAACGAAGGTCTTACGGTTGTGGAATGACGTGAGGGTGAATAATTAATGACAGAATTTTCATTTTTGGGTGAACTAATCCTTTAATGACAGAGGCACAAGTCATTTTTGTATGGCATTCCTGATTACGTTCTCCCCTGCCTACTACCCCACATGACAGCATCAAACACCACAATTAATTTCCTATTCGTTCCTCATTCATTCATTTACCATCAATGTGTTCTGCAGCAATGAGTCACAGCAGTTCATCTCTAAACACACCAAAGCCAGCATTATTGCACGCATGACACACGAGGACACGTTTTGATCATTATCAATATTGAAAACAGTTGTGTACATTTTTTTTTTTTTTTTTTTGAGGATTCTTTGATGAATAGAAAGTTTGAAAGAACAGCATTTATCTGAAACAGAAAGCTTTTGTAACATTATACACCACTGTTTAAATGTTTGGGGTCAGCAAGATTTTTTTTTTTTTTTATTCAGCAAGGATGTGTCAAATTGATCAAAAGTGACTGTAAAGCATTTATAATGTTTCAAAATATTTTATTTCAGATAAATTCTGTTCTTTTGAACTTTCTATTCATCAAAAAAATCCTGAAAAAAATGTACACAACTGTTTTCAACACTGATAATAATAATACATTTTTCTTGACAGGCAAATCAGCATATTAGAATGATTTAGAATTGCTTTTGCGAAATGCACCCAAAAAATGTTTTCTAGAATGCATTAGCATTATCTTAGCATTTAAATAATGTCTGGACAGTATCCTTTCCTGCCATTTTTGACTTTTTGATCTGTGTCGCTTGAGCTTTGCCCTTCTCATTTGTTTTTGCCAGCTTTCCGACCGTCCGCCCAGCATGTCTTCCACCTCTCCTGTCCTCTCTCATCTCCATTCCAAGCACACGCGGTGTGAGGCTGCAGCGCGTGAAGGCAAGGACAGAGACTGCGGCTGCATGAGGAGGACTAACCTCACTCATTCATATTCACCCTCATCTGGCTGGGGCCGGCGGGGCCGCACACAGACTTTAATCAAGCCCCAGCCGTGTGTGAGAGGTGCTTTTAGTGCCACGGCCAAGCAGTGGGCAGAATTAGCATTTAAGAGTACATTAGCCATGCTGAATTTCCAACCTCATTACTGCGGGACTGGACATGTTCCTGCTTTCCTGCAATGTGTGGTAATATTCCCACCGTCTACTAGGATAAGCTTGGGACACGTGCATATTCATCCTGTACTTAATCTTAATATCAATTAGTGCTTCAATTCACTATCCGTTGAATAGATATCGGGTGTGTAAGTAGTCTATATTAAATCGGACTGTGGTATAAGAGACATGGAAAGGGCAGTAATTATTCACTTAGACTGTCCTCTTCAAAAGTCTAACACACCTTCATTTGCATTTCATACATAAATAAAAGTATCTGTTCCAATATTGCCAGTTCCTGACGAAAGCTGTTTGAATAAAACATGAATAACACTGAATTTTTGGCTGAGAGTAATACATATTTTGTAGTGAACATCCGCAAACCGTGAATTATTTCCTCTATACTAGCTCAGCTACACTTTAGAAACCTTTTTTTAAGTGCTGAAAAGGTTGTGCTAACATTTTTATTCTACTTACTTAATACAACATAGTCAGGCTTTAAAGTGTTACATTTTCATAGTGTTGCAATGCTGTAATGCTGTTGTTAACCCCCCCTTTGTGATGTTTTAACCCTTAAATGCATACCACAGGTCTTTAGCGACCCGGGACATTAGACACTGACCTTGTTAGTGTTTCTCAAGCTATTCATTTTAAACAATATAACAACAACAACTATATATATATAAAATTGTGAGTGAAAAATGTAACAAAGTGACCAAAACTGTGACCTGGTTTTATTTTGCCATTTTCACTGTTTTTGAAACATCTAATTGCAATGTACAGATAGTAAATGTTGAACTTTGGTCTAGTATTGTTTTAGTTGTTAAACTGATGTTTTTGACCCTACTTTAAACATTTTTACAATGTTTTTTTGTTTTTTTTTAGGTATGGTTTCTAGAATGTTTCAACTAAAACCAAAATACAATGCTGCAAAAATTGATTGTGCCTGTTTAGATTTACATATACATAAATATGTTTTAATCTCACTGAATGTTTTGGCTTACTTGAGGAGGTCCATCTGTGTGCGCAGTGTGCGACTCTGGGAATATGTCACTTTAACAACAAGTGACAGAAACCCAATAGAAGTAAAAATGAATATATTTGAGCTGCTGTTTTTAAATTGTACCCTGTCGACTTTGAGAAGGGCGTCTCATATTGCACAGTGAGTGGAGCCATTTTGATGTACAGCCTTGATATCCAGCATTCTTCCAAAGTGACCCGCACATTAGTCACAGCTATCCAAGCGGAAATGAGCCCAATCTTTGGTAGTTGGCTGACGTTGAGAGTCCAAAGCCAAGGGTGACAGTTATGAGGGTGGGTGCCATCCGTCTTTATGCCGAGGTTATGTCAGGCACTGGTGAAGGGGCTTGTGGGACTGTCTTCTGTGTGTCTGGGGGCGCTGCTGTTGGACCAAAGGGCAGCGGAACAGCCAGGTCCAGATGGCAGTCAGCCTTCACACCCACATGCTTTAGCCTGGCAACCCCAGCCCTGCATGCCACGACTGCACCCAGTGAATGCCAGCTGTCAGGCCAGGCATGTTGTATAGCTCTTAGCTTTCTTGACTAGAGCAGCATATTGGTAGAAACGACCTATGTATACACCATGTATATAACATGACATAAAATTATATATACTGTACACAGTGTAATGCTACACCTTTACAATACCGTCAACGTATAATCAAAATAGAGATTTCATGAAATTATGAGCTTTTTGCATGCAACAGTGACATACAGACATTAGATAGATAGATAGATAGATAGATAGATAGATAGATATTCAGACAGACAGACAGACAGACCGATAGATAGATAGATAGATAGTCAGACAGACAACAGACAGATAGATAGATAGACAGATAGACAGACAGACACATAGATAGACAGATAGAAAGGCAGACAGACAGACATTAGATAGACAGACAGACAGACAGACAGACAGACAGACAGACAGACAGACAGACAGACAGACAGACAGACAGGACAGACAGACAGACACATAGATAGATAGATAGATAGACAACAGACAAGACAGACAGATAGATAGATAGACAGACAGACAGACAGACAAATAGATAGACAGTCAGACAGATAGATAGATAGTCAGACAGACAGACAGACGGACAAACAGGACAGACAGACAGACAGACAGATAGATAGATAGATAGATAGATAGATAGATAGATAAACAGACAGACAGACAGACAATAGATAGATAGATAGATAGACAGACAGACAGACAGACAGACAGATAGATAGATAGATAGATAGATAGATAGATAGATAGATAGATAGATAGTCAGACGATAGATAGATAGATAGACAGGCAGACAGACGATAGATAGATAGATAGATAGATAGATAGTCAGACAGACAGACAGACAGACAAATAGATAGATAGATAGATAGATAGATAGATAGATAGATAGAACTTTACTTTTTTAGTTAAGACATTTGCAATGTTGCAATGCCCCTCTTTCATCCAAATTATGCATTGAATCAAACAACAAAATAATGAAAAAAAAAAAAAAAAAAGCATGACAAAGATTTCATTGTATACGGCAGTGAATTTTTCATTTGTTTAACAACCACAGGCCGTCTGGCAAGACCACATGCTTTGTTGAGGTTAAACAGTCAAAGTCCTTATATTTCATCCTAAAGTTTTGATATGCAGTTCATAAAAAAGTACATTTCATTTGCACTGTAAAGTTGTGTAAGGACCACAGCACTACAAGAACCCAGAGGATAAATCATCCATCACCAGCAGGGCATAGACCGATTAGTTGAAGGGAGAAGCCATCTTTCTACTACCGCCTGCAGGTGAATGGACTAGACAAAGACAAACCAGTCTATTCCTGTGTCCTAATGATGGGAGAGAATTCTAGTCACCCACCCCCACTACTGCCTTTCCGCACACACTAACCACTAACATAGGCTAGAGACAATGCAGGTAGTGTGTGCTGTTTTTTTTGTTATGCAAACTCTTTTCCAAACAGGATTAGGAGCCCACCACACAAATTCAAACCCTGTACACACACATTTACACATAAACATCACACATAAACAATATGAATTGCCTTGCTTGTGCTTAGCTTTTAGAGAACCACTACAGAGGAGACAGACATTTGTCTTAACATCAATGAAAGGACAATGTTGTAGCGTAAATGTGGTGCACCGCAGCTTGTGCTCTGCGCTGTTTTCTCTCACAGTGATTGAGTGCTACGCCGCAAAAATGGAATTCTAGTGCCACGGTAATGGTTATAATGCACTCCAGCGGGCATTAAGGTTTGAGGTCTATTCTCTGTACCACAGGCCAACTTTGCCAGGGCCAGTTCCATTCACAAGTGACATCCCTAAAGTCTTTCAGAGAACAGGGCAAATAGCATGACAGATTTAATAGCTTTTGGATCAATTCTTGCAGGGAACTAAGCAAAGTGAACAGCTCAATGTCCACGCGCTGAGAGTCAACCAATACACATCACGCAAGCACAGCTAGAAATCAATGGCTGGAACCGAACAACACTTCTTTGTGCAGTTTTGAACTCAGAGCTTTTGAAACTCTCATTTAGAATGAAGTCATCTAACTATTCCGAAATTAATTATGCAAGCCGTTAATTTCACTATTCTAACAACATGCCTACTATGGGTGTTCAGCCAAGCCATTATCTGTATATGTAGCAATGACATTTTTTTCTGTTTCTGTTTAAAACGGAGGTGTGTGAAAATTGATTTTTAGACACAAATCTATTACTAATATATTGCTAACACTTTATACAAGTTCTCATTTGTTAACATTAGTTATTGCAATGAACTAACAACAAGCAATGTACTTTTAACAGAATTTATTATCCCTAGTTAATGTTATTGAAAATGTTCATGTTCATGTTTGTGTTTCAATTGTGTTAAAAGGATTAGTTCACTTTCAAATGAAAATTAGCCCAAGCTTTACTCACCCTCAAGCCATCCTATGTGTATATGGCTTTCTTCTTTCTGATGAACACAATCGGAGATATTTTAATAAATATCCTGACGCATCTGAGCTTTATAATGGCAGTGAACAGGGGTCACGAGTATGAGCTGAAGAAAGTGCTTCCATCTACATCCATCCATCATAAACATGTACTCCACATGGCTCTGGGGGTTAATAAAGGCTTCTGAAGTGAAGCGATGCATTTAAAAAAATATCCATATTTAACCAGATATGAAGTAAAGTATCTAGCTTCCGCCAGACTGCCTTCCGTATTTAACGTACGAAGAAATTGTAAACTGGCATCGTGTCAGTTACACTTTTTCCATAAGTTGAATAGGGAAGGTGTAGGACGTAGCTTAAGCTTTTAGAACTGCAAGAGTTTTACACTTTCTTTGTACGTTGAATATGGAAAGCGGTCTGGCGGAAGCTAGATATTTTACTTCATAACTTGTTAAAGGGGGGGTGTAATGCTATTTCGTGCATTCTGACTTATTTACACTGTTAAAGAGTTGCATTCTCATGTTAAACATGGCCGAAGTTTCAAAACACGAGTTTGACGTGTGACAGAGTATTTCTGTGCCAAATACACTACTTCCGGTTTCAGTACGGGTTTCGGAGGGGTTTTTTTCGAGTATGGCCTGTATGACGTCAAAAGAGAACGGAATTCCTTGTATAGGCACTTCTCCCTGATAAGCGTGCGCACACACATAACCCAGAGCAAGAACAAGAGCACACCCATCAACGTGCTTTGTTTGGGATACATCCTTGATGACGTATGTAGCCTTCAAATGCGACCTGCGGAAGGCACAGCCTCCGAAATGAGACGCAGCTCCTGTCACCTAAGAAGTGTGTTTTTGGCTGTGAGGGAAAGATTACCTTTTTCAGCTTCCCAAAGATCCCAGCGTTAAGGGAACAGAGGATGAAGTTGGATTTTGGTGATGAATACTTTGTAAACAAGTCCCAGTTCGGCGCTGGATTTGCAGATCGGGGGTGGATGGATGTAGATGGAAGCACTTTCTTCAGCTCATACTTGTGAACCCTGTTTACTGCCATTATAAAGCTCGGATGCGTCAGGATATTTAGTAAAATATCTCTGATTGTGTTCATCAGAAAGAAGAAAGTCATATACACCTAGGATGGCTTGAGGGTGAGTAAAGCTTGGGCTAATTTTCATTTGAAAGTGAACTAATCCTTTAATTACAGTGACAATGAATGAAGAACTCACTATTTGTATAAAGCCTATTAATATATTAACAATGTAGAGACTACAATATATTAACTGAATTAACTATAAACTAGTAGTTTTCAAATGATTTTATTACTGTATACTTATTATAAAGTGTTACCAATATTTTTTAAGACCCAACAGACAACTTTATTGGTGGCAAGAATAAATAACACCATGGAGCCATACAAGGCTTTTCAATTAATTTTGAGTTTCAAAATTATTCACAGCAATTTTAAATGTGGAATTAAATAGTTTCCCAATCATCTCGGTCTCTTTGAGTCTAAGCATGGCTTCGCATCCATAATGCAACAGAGAAGCCCCGCCTCCCTGACCAGAAGCCTCTTTGAAATCGAACTCGGCGCTCTCTCCCCACAGCTAATTCCTGCGAGACGTCGGACGGCATCGGCGCTTAATGAGAGATGGCATTTCAAAGGCATTAATTGAGAGCGCTGGTGAAGTGCTCCGACAGCAACCTGCTTTCAGATTGTGTCGAGGCTTTGTGTTGATTCAGAGGGAGGCCATCTTTTGATTTAATGCCACCCTCGGGGCCGACTAGTAAACTTGCCGTTTCTTGTTGAGAAGATCTGGCACGTTTGATCACGGGAGGTCGTCCAAGTGTTATTTACTGTACAACAAGATAAGAAAACTCTGGAATATGATACAACATAACTGATTAATAGAATGTTTCCCCTAAAAAAAGGGGAAATTATGGCATTTACTCATCCTTATGTCAAATGTTGCTTTCTTTCTTCTGTAGAATGCAAAAGGATATATTTTGAATAATTACTTCTCGCTCAGTTTTTCCATACAATTACAATAAATGTAGGCCTGAAGCTTTCAAGCTTCCAAAAACAGTGCAAAACCATTTTTCAAATGTAATTTACGTCTTTGTCTGAAACAAATATGGCTTGTAATATAGCACAAATATTGTATGGGCAATTTTTAGTACACTTTTCTAGTGCTTTTTCTTTCTTTTTTAAACTTGAAAGCTGTTTTTATTTTGCACGTAAAAGAGCGACCAGAACATTCTTCAAAATATCTCTTTTTGGGTTCCAAATAAGAAAGTGAGTATAGTGCAGGTTTGAAACGACATGAGAAAATCAATATTGATAATATACCAAGTTACAGGTTGAGAAAGAGAAAGCTAAAAGATTCAAAGTTCATCACAAATAGCTTTTCCACAAGCTGAGGTAAATACTAATAAACAGAAGGTCCAAAGTGTACAAAACACCATCATGGTGACACACGACACTAAAAAAATGCAATAAACATTCATTTAACAACATAAGATATAACATGTGTGTAACTGATTTTCACCTTATAGAGTAAGGGAACTTACCATTAACCAATTAACAGGTTTTTACAGTCTTTTATACCATTAAAATTATTTAGCATTAAATGCACTGCATAAAAAAATAAATAAAAAAATAAAAACGAATAAATAAATAAAATAAAAATAATAATAATAATAAAAAAAAAACTTAAAAAAACCTCTAGACTTCCTAGAAACTATACCTAAGGCAGAGATCTACAGTAAGGGAAGGTCATTATCTAGATGGGATTGACCCTCTAGCCCCACTTCCTGCTTTTTTCTCTTTTAACCAGTCGCACTGGGATCCCACACACTGCCTTTTAATAGGAATACCACTCTGAATTTGCCTTTAGGGTCCCGAGGTTATGAATAACCAAGAATGGATTATTTAAGCAGTATATCCTTTGTACTTCCCCTTGTAAAAACCCTCAGTAGAGTCAATATTTAAGATCTAGTTATTGATTGCTGGCATGAAAATTAAAAGCATAATCATTTTATCAATCATTATGCTTGTGTTATTGCATTTTCATTTTGGTAAGTCAATAGGGGTCCTACCAGGGGGTCACAATTTGGCTGGTTAGCATTTATACTGGAACTACACAATTATGTACACACACATTACAATTTTTTTTTTAAAAAAATTAAAAAAATTACAACACCATTATAACACCATTATAACACCAAAAAATCTTTTTCTTATTTTCTTTTTTTTCTTTTTGCAAGAAAAAAAAAATGTTTTATTGTATTATTTTACATTACATATTTTAATGCATAATATTATATTCAAGTCATTCTGTCAATAATAATTTAAAACATTATATTATAGTATATACTGTATTATATATAAGTCATGTATTCTGACAAAAAAAATTAAAAAATATTATATTATAGTTTATAATATAATATAATACAGTATAATATAATATAATATAATATGTAACCAATAAGGTAGAAGAGGTTGTGCTGTATCGTGAATAAGTCACGGCTGAAGGGCGTTGTTAGGCAAAGCGGAGTGCCTGCAACCACTTCAGCCATGACTTATTCACGATACAGCACTAGCCTCGAGTGCCTTATTGCTTTTATAAAATGGTTACCACACAATACAAATATTAAAGCCAAAAATTTGTATCAATGCAACTTTCATGAAGTAAACTTTCACTAAAGCCTTCCTTCTGCCAGAAAAAATAGTTCCTGACCGTGAACAGCAACAAAAGTTACATTATTACGCCATTAGATGCCGGCAAAGACTGTTTTTATGAGTGTGTCAGTCAGTAGCGATGACTTTTACATTGAAAAGACTGAATTGTTGTGAACACGGAACAAGACACAACTGACAAATGCAGTTTTGTCTCGAAGGGATACAGCAATGGCCGGAAGTGAGGCAAAATTTCAAAATAAAATAACAGTAAATTAATTTGCTACTTATCAGATTGTGTTTCATTAACGACTACACCTACCCCAACCCTAAACCTACCCTTACAATAATGCAAATACAGTAATTAAATGACCCAATATTAATGTGCGTATGCCCAGTGTCCATAGCTGTATCCCTTCTAGTCTTTACAGACAAATGCTTTGACTCGCGCTGTCAGTCATGGGAAAACCCCTTAACTGTTAAAAGGACAAGATAATACATCGGACATTTAAACAGATTTTTTATTATGAACATAGGACTGACCTGAAGGAAAATGCTAAATCTGAATGCAGGTAATAAACTCACTCACTTGATCTTTTTTCTTACAATAATCTTCTACATAATACAATAAGCTTCAATGAACAGTATCAATTGAGAACAATCAGTTTACGTTGCTAAGAGTGATTGCTAAGGGTGTTGTGTAGTGATACACAGAACCGTTGGGTGAAGCGGTCATAGCCGTGTTTTATCGTGAATAAGACAGGAACTAACCGTATAATATAATATAATATAATATAATATAATATAATATAATAAAAAGACATTAGACCTTTGGTGGGAACTGCCATCTCACATCCTAACACAGAAAGCATCATTAAGCCTAATATGTCAGACAATCACTCAGCAATTGGAATGAATGTGTGTCATGAATGATCAGGTGTGCAAGAGCACAAAAGTTCCTCTTTGACAGACAGGACATGCATCAGTTGCAACAGCCACTTACACTACAAAAAATAGGTTTGGCTAAAGCCAATGGAGGAGTCGATATCTTTGAGATCAGATTCCCTTTCAAGTTAAAGCAGGCTTAAAAGTTTCTTTTCATGGTTGATATCCGCTTTGACCAAGAAAGAGATATGCGTGGAGGTATAGATATATATATATATATATTGTGACAGTTCATCTTGATGCTCAGTTTCAGCTCGCCAACACAAAATAGATAGTCTGTTTTCAGAAGTCTATCAAACTAAGAAGACCTAAAAGCAGCGATTGTTTCCTCAGGTCCTTTGCAATAGCAAGAGCTGTCACAATGACATGTTTTGATTGAAACAGAATTACTCCAGCTCAAGTCTAACAATGCAGAAGTACTTGTGGTAGATCGGCGCTTGCGCACCTGACACATGGCTGAGTGCACCTGCAACAGCTCGAGCTCAAAGAACATAGAGTGTGTTTGCACTGCTATGGTGATAAGATCAAAACGTCTGCCCCATGTGGCCAGCAGGTGTGAGGTAGGCCTGATAAATGCCTTTGGAGACATGTTGAAGACAGGGGTTTTCATGGGTGATGGAGGATTACGGGCAGTTGGGATCTGATTTAGGAACCGTACACCTAGGGGCCGGCTGCTTTGGGTAAAGGTCTGTTTTACATGCATGAAAGGACATTTACACCATCTGGGACTCTCATTACCATCTTTCTTAAAAATTCTACTTCACTTACAAAGAAGTACTGGCAGTACTGGTACAGTGATAGAAACAAATGACAATATTAAAACAGAGTTTAAATAATTAAAGTTCATATTGTGGCTTTATATACGGTCAGGCACTTACATATGTCACTATATTATTAAGGTCAAATGGAGCTTTTGTCGTTTTTTTGACAAAGAATGTTGGACATTTATGTCTTGTCCATCATTAGAACAGCTGCTCCTGAGGCAGTAAATGCGTCACATTACGTTTTCAGCAGCTTACAGGTTATAAAGTTTATTGTAGCTTTGTGGGTGCTCAGTTTATTTCCATTGTTTGTCCAAAATCATGTTATTAAAGATGAAAATCTTTAAACAGGCTATTTAAGACACTCTTCTCTGCTCCTTAAATACATAAAACGAAACATATAAAAGTATGGCACTTCATTCAAGACTGAGTCAGGGTAGCGTTATAAGGTTCCACTAAAAATGGAAAGCGTTTTATGCGTTTTGGTCATCCATTTACAAAACAACGGCATTTTGGGGGCTCAAAAATGCAAACTTTTGAAAATGGGTTTCAAAGTGCAAGTTTTTGAAAACGATACCATTATCGTCTCCGTGTAAACTACAAAAACGTGAATTTGTGAAAATGGTGAAATCATGCGCATACATATTATGTGTTCAGTCTATAGGCGCATAGTGTTTCTTTACAAAGTGACATCGCCAACTACTGGCCTGGCATGAATAATACAGTGTTTTTAGTTGTTTTCACGGATCCATGTAAATGGGGATCGTTTTTACAACGTTGTCCGTTTTCTGTTTTTCATTGGTTAAATATTTGCAAAACCGACAAACAGATGTAAAGAGTGACCTAGTTATAGTAGTGACATAGTAATGATTTATGAAGGGAAAAAAAAGAAGAAATTTTCACAACATGATTATTCATTTAGGAAAACTTTTCTCTGAAGATGATTTTAATGAAAAAAGGCAATCATTCTTGTTTTAAAATATATATTATGTGAGTTTAAAATGTACTAATTGTGTCTATTTAATTACTTTTTTTTCTTTTCATTTTCACTGAAGACTGGAATAATAATGCTTTACATTCAGCTTTACCATCACAACAAATTACATTTTAAAATATATTTAAATAGAAAACAGTTTAATTCAGAAACAATCTATTTCTTCTTACTTTGTATAAAGTGAGTTATTCAAACTTGAAGCAAAGAAAATCTAATGGTTAACATATAATCCAGAGGTTTGGGTGTTATATCTCTTTACCATCACAATAGACGTGACAGTTATCTTGCTTGTATATATAGTTCAGATAAATCCATCCAATTGATGTACTAATGTCATGTCATGAGACATTCCAGTGCGGCTCAAGTGAACTGTACTGTGACAAACAGAAACGAGCGGTAAGTGTGTATGTACAATACAAAGAGAAAGAACTGAATAAGAGAGAGCATTTAAATATTGCTACAATATGATATGCATATCCCAAAACTAATGGTATTGCACTGAACCATCAAAAGCACAGCTAATCGAGACTGTGGGGGTTGTGGACAGACACACAGGTTTCATACATGATATATTAGGCGTCTGGGGAGGGGGGACGCTCATTTGGGGTTAACATTGCAACAATAAAAAAGCTTTCAAGATGTGGACGACAGTAAATCTTGAAAGGGTCTCAGAAAAAAAGGGCAATAAACATAGCAAAGGATGAATATTTCTCTGTCCCTAAACCCTGCATCTGTCCCATTGGCCTCATCAGCACATATGAAGCCCTGTAGCAGACAATAAAAAAACATATATGTAAGGAATGATTCCCCAAACGATACAAGTCTGCTCTGTCACAGTGGAATGATCATTTTTCAAATTGTTCTTCGTTTTGAATAAGTTTGTTTTATGTCTGTACACCTTTAAATCATTTGACCTGAGACATCTTGATGTAATTCTGACCAGAGCTTCCCGTCAGGCCTTCCATATGTGCTTTGGTTCATATATTTATTATTATTTTTAACTTTAGTCAATTTAATAGTAAGTTTAACCTTTATGATATATCTTTAAATATATATATATATATATATATATATATATATATACTGTATAGAAAAAAAAAAGTATTGGAACATGCCTCTTAGAGTGTGTTTACATGACAACAATGTACTAAAACAGAAAAAATTCCCACTCACACTAATCCACAAAAACGTTTAAAAACGCCATATTATTCATGGTATTTCTGGTACTGTGATAGGATGGCACCTTTTCAGTAAATCAGTTTGTGAAATTTCATCCCTGCTAGATATTCCAAGGTCAACTGTAAGTGGTATTTTTGGAAAGTGGAAGCGTTTAGGAACAGCAGCAATTTAGCCACTAAGAGGAAGACCATGCAAAGTCACAGAGCGAACCGGTCACTGAGTGCTGAGGCGTATGGTGCGTCAAAGTCACCAACTCTATGCTTATTCCATAGCTGAAGAGTGCCAAACTTCCACTGGAATTAATATCAGCACAAAAAACTGTGCAGCGGGAGCTTCACAGAATGGGTTTCCATGGCTGAGCAGCTGCGTGCAAGCCTCGCATCACCGAGTACAATACCAAGCGTCGGATGGAGTGGTGTAAAGCATGTCGTCACTGGAAATGTGTTCTGCGGAGGGACGAATCACGCTTCTCTGTTTGGCAGTCTGATGGGCGAGTCTGTGTTTGGTGGATGCCAGGAAAAATGTTACCTGTCTGACTGCAAAGTTTGGTGGAGGGATAATGGTAGGGGCTGTTTCTCAGGCATTGGTCTAGGCCCCTTACTTCCAGTGAAAGGCAATATTTATGCTTCAGCATACCAAGACATTTTTGACAATGTGCTTCCAACTTTGTGGCATTACAATTACATTTATATTGACAATATTCATATCCTATATACATTAAATAATTAAAAAAATGTATGTGATTATGGAGTCTTCATTGGCCCTTCATTATAATGTTGTGTTATGAGTCTTGATATGTTTTCAGGCCAAGGCTACCAAAGACCACCCAGTGTTGTCCAGAATGTAGCACTTTGAACTATGTTACACGAACACAAAGGGTCCTCTTAGGGGGAAACCTTTCCTCTCTGGTCTTTATGAAGTGTGAAGTGCTGTCTGGAGCAGCATGTTCAAGTCAATCAAGCTCTGGACAATATCTCGGGGCTCTTTCGGCGGCTGTCGACCCTTTGCGTGATCTGGGGTCTGTATACTTATAGCACGCATGCAGGAACTACTGGAGGGCCAAATGACTTCACAACACTGATATTTGCTGTACAAATGACATAGACATCACTATGGCTTAAACCAAGACAATGTGTGTGCATACAGGACACAGATAAAAAGAACTTTATATGGATAAAACTGCTTGGTATTTTTGACAGTGGAATGACTGTTCTGCGAATAACAAGCTGGGAATAATGAACAAAGTTCAAAGCTCTGTTTGTCACATGCACATCTGGTAAAACGGAGATTGAAGCCCTTCGTGGTCTTCGCCAGAGTTTGTTGACAAAATGAGTCACATGGAAAAATTCCAAATCATGTAGTCCAAAAATTTATACAAGGCATAGTTCACCTCCAAAATAGAGTTTGTAAAGTGGTGCTACGAGGACCACAGAAAATATTGGAGAATTGTAATGTAAAAAAAAGAAAGTTAATATTTGGCATTTTACAGCTTATTATCATACAGCTTTCTAAAAACTTATGTAACTTATGTATGTTTTGTAAAAAATATAATAAAATAAATAATTTAATTTTTAATTTAAAATAGCATTTTTTCATATTTATTACAAGATAATTTTGTACTGTTGTCATTTTTGTACTGTCATATTAAAAAAAAGATCAAATTTGACATATTACAGCATATCATACAGCTTATATCAAATATTTTTATTGCAGTATTTTTTTATTTTATTTGTACTTTTGACATACGCTTTTAAAATGCATCTAAAATATTGTAATAGTAGAAATACTTAATATATATATATATATATATATTTTTTTTTTTTTTTTTTTTTTTTTTCCTATTTAAAAAATATATATTTTAATGATTTCTTTTGGCTTTACTACAATAACAATATAAAAGACAATTATTTAATGACTTAAATTTCGTGAAACAAAGTGTATGGGTACAGGAGACTTAGAATCCGCCCCATGAATTGCGTTTTTGTCTTTTTCTCTTTAGAGCCCCTACAATATATTTTCTATGGCCATTTGGAAATACATACAAGTCAATTCTGCCAGTTTTAATAATTGATATTTCGAGCATACAGACATCATAATGTGATCAAAATCCAAACCAGACACTCAAAAAACAAGTTCCATTCAGCCACTGGACAAATTTTCCAACTCTAGCCAGGGTGTTTTGACAAAAGGCTCTGTGACCGCAAAGGATTGACCCCATGTTTTTCAGTCACAAGACTTGAGAGAGCTGCAGGCAAGAGCGAAAGTGCCTTTGGACTTTATGTATCAGCACACACATATAGCCTTTGCTTCTGAGCTTGTTTGGAGCTCCATTCCTGCCCTAAAACCACCGCCATCTTCCATTAACATCCCAAGAATTTTAATCTGAGTTTCCCTCTCACAGCGCAGGAGTGTCATTTCGCCAAAACCCGGGAGACGCGTCTGACGATGGGGATCATGGATAGATTCCTCTTTGTTTTCACATCTCCCCTCCCTCGCTCGTTTCTTTCTCCAGCTCTCTACCCCTTCCAGTGGTAATCCCAGCATCCCTCTCTTCATGTTACACCCTGCAGGAGTTTGGGGCGCTGTATAAGCTATTGTAATCATCAGCTGTCATTATCTCGCCCATTGATGGATTGTTGGGTTTATCTGCGATGAAAGTATGGCAATACTTTGGCTTCACTTTACCAGCTGCATTACGTCTACGGCGACAAATAATCAGAATTTCACTCTTATCTCTGCTTTCAAAGAGGGATGGAAAGCAAATTTCTCTAGCAAAACTCTATCAACAATTCTCTCAGAGGGGAGAAAATGTCACATTGCAAAATAAAAGTCCCTAAATGGTTTTATTTTTTTTTTTAATTTGATTTTTAAGTCTTGGTTTAGGTGTTGGAACAAGGGTGAAAGAATAGAATAGATACATATAATATATGAAATTAAAAAAAAAATTGATCCTTTAATGTGACCTCTTTTTTTACCTTCATATTGCTTGAAAAATCCTAATGTCTTGTGGCATAAAATGCCTGTATATTTTAGACACAGTGACTATTCACCTTTTCTTTTACATTTTCCACAATTCTTAAACACCTTTTTTTGCCTTACTTCATTTAAATGGTCCTGCGGTCTGATAAATGATATTTTAAAAGCACTAATATTCCATGTAGGCTCTCATTAATACAAGCTCATAAAAGCTGCATGCATAATAATTATAAAAGAATTAGACAGTTGCAGTTTAAATAGAGTATATGATGTCAACTTAAGTATTGTACCTCAACTACCAAAAAAAAAAAAAAAATAAATTACACTGAATGAATGAACCATTATAAGACATGATAAGGGGGTTATAAACTCAAAATGTAGCTTGCGCATATATATAGACAGAGACAGCTGCACAAAATTCACAGTGGAACCATGAAAATATGTGTAAAAGGAGGGCTGGATGAGACATAAACCTGAGATATGTGGATATATTGACCACTATAGACCACTTGGAACCCCGACATACAGAACTTAATCAGACGGATGGGGAACTAGGTTTATGAATTAAGGTTGCTTATCCCGTTTGCATGAGTCTTAGAGGCATTTGGAAACTTTATTCCAGTTCTTGTAGACTTTAAAATACAGAAAGTTTGAGCTGACAGCTTTTTAAAGATGTTTTTCTATTGTGCAATGTGCTAAGCACTTCATCAAGCCTGGCTTAAACAAAATCCAAACGTGACTGAGAGGTTGTGCGGGATTAGACATGCTCTTTGGCCAAGGAGCGCCTGCACAGACCGACAGGCCATAAGCCTTATTGAGATTTTAATGGTGTGAATGCTGACAAAGACGAATAATGGCACATGCACGATTTACTCCATCTGTGTGTTTAATTTAGATTTAGAATCCATGCTTAATGAAAAACGTGCAATATGTTGTTAACTTAAACAGCATATTCAAATGTTGATGGATGTTCATGCTATTCAAAACACCCACTCACAAAACTTACAGTAGATATTATTAAACAGAACTTTATGTTTCATTTAATTTACTGTTACGCATTTAAAAGAGGTATCCATGTTTATCAGTATATGCTTTAATTTAATTTTTTTTTTTTTTTTTTTTTTTTTTTTTGCTTTACTTTGCTAGTGTAATGACACACTTTAATGACCTTAAAGGAATATTCCAAGTTCAATTACAATTCCGGTTAAGTTCAAATCAACAGCATTTATGGCATACTATTCATCACTGCAAAACCAAAAACAAAAAAAAACAAAAAAAAAGGTTGAATCCCTTGAAACACATCCAGGAAAACATATAAAGAATCAAAGCAAAATATACTTAAATATAAAATATACTAAATAAGGCCTGGTTTGTATGGATTTATCTCACGATTCTGACTTTTAATTTTCAGAAATTGTGAGTTTCTCAGAATTGAGATACAACTGCAAGAAACAAAAGTCAGAATTGCGGGTTATAAACTCATATATAATAATATAAATTGAATATTTTATTTTATTTATTTTATTTTATTTTTTTGAGAAGGGATTGCCTCTCTTGCCTCCTCAGAGAAAAGCATGTATTTCAAATATAATATTTGCCTCATTTAGAACAGCATTAAAAGACTTGGCACACAGAAAGGGTCTACCTCCTATTGATTCCTTCAGTACAGCGGCTATCAATAGAGAATTACATTTGCAGATCAATACATCTTTTAGGCATAATGCAGCATAAGATAAATGCAACTGTGATGTATCCATGCAGAGTGTTAAGAAACCTAAGTACCTATTTTAACAAATCCAGACATAATACGTTTTCGTTAATCCCATCTTTCGTATCACTGAATAAACTTTTTGCATGACAGCATTTCTTCAAAATCCTCTCTATGCTATTCTGTTCTGCACTGCAAAATCCATATTTCCATTTTTCCATTTTTCAGTTCTCGCACCAGTTGGCAGAGGAGGCGTCTATGTTGGGCTGTCTCAGAGATGGCAGGGTTAGCCGGCTCCAGATTACAACTCGCTCTTTTACTCGTTTAAGGTTCGTTGCTGGCTGACCTGTATCTCTTTGAGAGGCAGTGAGGAGAGCTGCCAAACTTATCTATATCTGAGACCAAAAATAGAGCTTTCCTCTGGCGCTGTGTCTATTAGCTGTGTGTTCACCTCGCAACACACATCAGCACTCGTACAACACCCAGAGCGCTTTCAACCCCCCATTCTGTGTCAGTTCAACTTCTAAGAACCAGCAAACTCTCCACCTAGGCTTGGAGTTGTAGGGGACACCGGGGGCAAATGTAAGTTGTTGTTTTTTTGTTTTGTTTTTTTTTCTCATAATTCACAGTCTACTTTACACCTATGGAAAAATATTGGAGGTGGTATGCTATTTTCAAGCGCGATAGAGCATTAACCTTTTAGCGCCACTCACCGGGCATTTCATTTCTGTTGTTAGATTCACGTTCATCTATTTCAGATAAAACCAAATGTGCTTTTAGGGCCACTCAATGGATATTTCACTTTGAAAGTGTTGCGAAACGTGCAAGAAGCAATATAATATAATTTTTCAGAAATGTCGCCATGACAGCAAAATCCCCAGAGTTAAATCAACTCTGCTCCGAGTACATATGGTCCCACTCTATATAGTGTTAAAGTAACACTGAAGCAGAGTTCAAGTTAATGAGATAATTAAGCGATTAATTAAGTGATGACTGAGCATTAGTGATGAACACCTGCTGTTAACAAGCAGAATCACTGAAGAAAAGAGAAACACAAGAACTACAACTGACTTCAGCCACAGCCTTGTAGCTTGTGTTTTTCTTTTCTTATGTTGCTTCTTGCATGTTTCGCAACACTTTCAAAGTGAAATGTCCATTGAGTGGTCCTAAAAGCGCATTTGGTTTTATCTGAAATAGATGAACGTGAATCTAACAACATTTTATTGCACTAGTTGTTATATGTAGCACAAGTTCAGAAATGAAATGCCTGGTGAGTGGCGCTAAAAGCTTAATACTCTATCGTGCTTGAAAATAGCGTACTACCTACACTAAAGCCTACACTAAACCTAAGCGATAATGCTAACAAAAGCAAATGTGAAATAAAAACACATTTGCTGAAGCAACTATGCTGTTTTAGCATGTTTCTACAAATCTGTCACACTTTTTTTTTATTGTGATTCATGCACCCCTCATCAAAAGTGCACTGCTTTACCAGGTGAGCTTCTGAGCAAGTTTATTATTTCAGAAAGCCATATATATGGAGCTATTTATGTGATGCAAATGTCAAAATGTAATAGTTCATACACTATGGTAAAAGTGTTTTGAGGTCATAACATAGTACTGTGCAAGTAATTGTGCAAAAATAAGTAGTTATTAATTGATAATCTGCCCTTGAAATTATAATTTGTGTGACAAGCAATAGAAGTTGTTGGTGTTTTACTGCCTCTAGTGTTCATTTCAGCTGGAAACTGCAGTGAATTGTGTGTATAGATATGTTTTAGGAGCAAAAATGTAGTGTGTGCCATAAATATATTTGCATTGATTAATGATCATACACTGTAAAAAGTGGTAACCTGCAGTTGTAATGATATTTACAGTTAGTTTTGTTTGTGTAATGTAATGTATTCAGTTCAGTGATGTTAATTTTGACCTGAATAAAAAACAATTAATTGGTTCAGATCCAACTGCACCACTGTTGCTTGATATGCAGCTGACGTACTGCACAATAAGCATCAATAAAAGCAAATATTCATGAAGCATTCTCTCCTACCATGATGCATTTGAAATGACTCTTTAACAGCTTATAAACTAAAGCTTTGTGAGTGTAGGTGTATGGTTCACTTGAACATGTTGAATATTAGAAAGGCCAGACTTTCAGAAGCTAAAATCCAAGGCAGGAATATGACTGTTAGCAAATTCAGTTGTCGGCAGCTCTGACAAAACAATGGGAATGATAGTAATGGTGGGGCATATAGGCATGGAAATGACAAGGCTAATTTCACCCACAACTGATTGTCAAATGAGGAAGGCACCTTCACAATAAAAAAATAAAAAAAATAAATTAGTGCAATTCTCAGGCACTTGAGAGGGAATGTGAAGTGTTCAAGCATGAGACAGTTTCACGCTAAAGGTCTTTCCAGTCCAGCAAAGACATGCTGTGAGCCAGGAGAAAGAGAGAGAAACTCTGCATTAATAATCTGCTGACAACACACAGGGAAAAGTGTTAGTGTAATTGTCTTTGTAGTGCAGTCTAAATAAAAGCCAGTTTAAATAGCTCACTAGAAGAGTGGGGGTAAGATGTGTCATTCCCTTAAAGTCACCATGAAATCAAAATGGACAATTGATATTTTTTATGGAATATTGCAGTGTTTATAATAAATGATTTATCCATGCACATCATTATTGTTTTAAATTCATGTGCCCCATAATCTTTAATCAAAACAACTTCCCTCCCTGTTGCAGCGACATCTCTTCTACTCTCTGATGATGTGTTTACTGGCACGAAGGCGGGGCAACCTGTCACTCACATGAGATTCACCAATAGCAAACCATAACCATCCAATCAGTTCCCCATGGACAAAATCAAGTTCCGCCCTACATTTGTTCCTGTTCAAAAAGCCATTTCACTCAGATATTCGTCACAACAGGGAAGACAAGACTATCGCAACTTTCGTTTCATGCAGACTTTAAAGGAATATTTCAGGTATAATGCAAGATAGGCTCAATCGACAGCACTTGTGGCATAATGTTGATTACCACAAAAAATAATTTTGACTTATTTGGGTAACGATGAGACACTTAGAATGGAAGTGAATGGTGCCAATTTGGAATACTCACTTTTTCAAGCTATCGGAACAAAAATTAAATGCGTGTTAACATTTTAGCGTGAACAATATCTTCCTTTATCTTACCTTTTCTGTGCAAAGGTATATCCAATTATGAAAACAGCTTTACAGCTCAAGTAATGCAAGTTTTAACAGAAAAAAAAAAAAAAGTGCATTCATTAAATTATAAGCTTCACACTTTTCTTTTAAATCTTTAAAAAAAAAAATGGCCACATTCCTAAGTGAAACATTACCTCAATTGTATTTTTTTTTTTTTTTTTTATAAAATTTTATACTACAAAGGTAGATTTTATATACATTATATATATATATATATATATATATATATATATATATATATATATATATATATATATTTGGTCTCAATTATTTATTTATTTATTTATTTATTTATTTTTTCATTTTAACTCTACCTTTGTAGTATAGTGCTTTTAACATTAACAATTATCGCTTATTCATTTTGGGCTTCTAGCTGTTAAATATTGCACAACTTAGCCCACCGTCCTCTAATTTGCTGAAAAAAAGTTTGTCTACATACCCAAAACCCCACTAAAACCATCACTAGTCTGACCAGCTCTGTGCTCAACTAAGACCATAAAACCACCTTTTTTGACAGCATGGGTTTGAATCACTATCATCAATTTAATTTGCAATTCTCGACTCAACAGCAATCTGTTATTATATGCCCCAATACATTAACTCTGAAATTTGGATTCAAAATAACTTTCCCTATTCCTTCCCCTACTACAGCCTGCCAAGGAGATGCCCTCCAGAGGCAGACATGAATTTAGTAAATGTGAAATTAGCATTCGGCTACAAGGATGCAACCCATTAGCTGCATACATATTTGCTTTGGGTTGCCTCACTGTTTAACATGTTGGGGAAAACCTTAAGTTGTTCATTCACCCCTGCATGTGTCCTCCCATGACACATCAGACCTGCCAATGTAACAGTAATGAACTCACTGCCCTGTGAAGATAATTAGGCAGCTACCTGTGGAGCCGCTAATGAAGATGGGAGTAGATAGATTAACAGATTGAGAACAGGCTGAGAAATTAGAGGTGATGCTAAACTCAACAAATAAATCTTTGAAGTCCATCTCTTCTGCTGGGAATTGTATTGACCCTGGTCAAAATTGTTTTGCGTATTTACCCTCTAAACGAACTTGTTAGCGCAAAACACATTTAAGTCATGTACACAATTTCTTCACAGCTTAGTTTTCTTGAATTAAAATGCATATGGGAAATGCAGGTCAGTATTTGAGGCCAGTAAGTTAGGGCATAAAGTACCTGACAGCTGTTCAGTTCAGTTAAATGAATACACAGCATGTTAGATGGTAGATTAGAGAGTCATGGCAGAGTCAACATGTTACTGCTGTGCTACAACTTTAGCGACAGGATCTGTGTATCAAAAACTAATCCTGAAGGTACACATTGCTGATTTGATGATGTAAAAGGTAACCCCATGCCTATCTAATGGGAGCGGCATGGTGCGACGCAACAAATTCAAAGAGAGCCTGTTATAATCAGTGATACTGTTGCGATAGTAAACTAATGCCCCATTCTATTTCTTATGTACTTTATGTGCTTGCGCTAATTCTGACAACAGGACTAATGTGTTTTGGCGCATTCAATGTAGACAGCCTTAAGTTGTTGCAACGGTGTTTGTCGCACCAAGTGTAGACATGGTAGACCCTCAAAAAATTGTATAGCTGTGCTGCAAACTGTAGAAAAATTTGCTAAATAAAGCTGAAAGCTACCTTAAAGTAGCAAGTTACACTACAATTTACACAGAAAAAAGTAGCTGTAGCTACATAAAAAGCTAAATGAGAGAATTAGAAAATAACTTAAAAATAGTGAATAAATTTGAAAATTGTCTAAATTAGAAAATAGCAACACTACTGCGATTTCTGGAGATGGGCTCTTTTGACCTGAATCAGTAAGCAAACGATTAGAAACTTCCCAGGGGTGCATTTCTAAAAAGCACCATTAGCAAACTACAGTATATGATTGCAAGTTTCGCCATTATCAATGTTAAATGATTCAGTGTTTTCCAAAACCATAGTTCCAATGAATATTCGCAAACAGCATCACAAAGTTGTGTGGTTGGAACTACAGCTCTCGACCTGTGGTTTGAAGCATAATTTCTTGTTCTTGTTTCTTACATAGATCCATTGAGCAAATTAGCATGCAGTACAATCTATATCTTATATTCCATATACAAATTTTATTCTATGTCATTAAGTCTGTCAAGAGAAAGCACCGTTTTTAAAAATTGTGCGTATGTGAGTCTGCTCTAAAACCGGAAATTCTGTAAGACATAAGAAGGGAACTGTGATTGAATAACATCTGAAAATAAAGCAAAACAATGGAGAACAAATAGTCTTTAGATGTCATGTTTCTTATTTACATACAATAGGCTGACATTAATTCACTCTCAAAACCAATTAATTAGGATAAGTTACTACTCCACCATCTGCATGGCCTCATTAATATCAGTTCTACAATGTTGAACCAACACGGTTCAAACAGTGGAAATGCGACAATATTTCTACGATTTCAGGAAACCATTGTGACTAGCTAGTTAATTTCTCCAACGATCCTACTATGGTAGTTCAGTAGCAAGTTAAGTTGTTGTAAGAGAAATACAACACTACCAACACCCTGCAACCACCTTGAACATCTTAGCATTGTAGCAGCTGTTCTTCAGGAAATGTACAAATCTAACTCACTATTAAGAATGCAGTGCAAAATGTTCTGGGTCCTGAAGCAAAACCAGTTGAGAACAGTGGGTTTAGTAGGTTTCAGATCTCTCAGACCACATCTTACCCCTTGCTAAGCTGGACATGTACAGTGGCTGAGGCTTCTCCATTGGCCTCCAGACCTCTGTAGGACACAAGGGGATTAGGCCTAAGTGCACCTCCACCTCTGGACCACGTCTGCTGGGGTTTGTTGATCCTCTGATTAACATGTCACTCAGCCCCCAGTGTTCAAACCAGACTTTATGGCTCCTAAAGAGAAAAGGCCTTTTATGAATGGCTTAAGACATTCGCGAGAGGAGCCCCCATGTTTTCGTACCTTCAGGTTGCTAGCAGGAACTTCTAATTTAAAATGGAATGCACCATTAGAGTACATTGGGCATTTGGGTGGAGGTGTATTCATGGGCTTGTTTTACGGTGTGGACATGTCCACTTTTTGACTTGAACTTTATGAAATCATCGCCAAATGGAAGCATAGGTGAAGATCAATTTATGTTAAATTATTGCATAATATAATTAATATTCATGAGTTAAGCCTTCACCATTTTGTGGCATCACAAACCAGCATGTCTTTTAATTAATCTGGTCCATCCATGTTGGGGATCTGAGGTGGTCAGGTCAAAGGCTATTGAATAGCGTGATACCACGGACATGTACAGGTACCAAGGTAATACCATGGTATTCTTTGGAGCAGAATGTAAATACAGTACACACATAAGGGAATTATTCATTACTATGGTACATATCAAAGTATTATAGTACTATCATCTGAAATGGTTGAATAATTACACCATGGTACTTTTTTGTACATGTTTTCCTTCAAAGGTTTTCAAGCTTTTATTCAATCTTTGTGAAGAATGGTGTGATTTCTCACTACATAATGTTCTACTGCATACTTATTCAGTATCCTATTTCAGTTTCACATGGTAACACCTTAAGGTGATGTAGTTACACACATTACATGTACTTACTGTAGTAATAACAGTAAATTCTGCATAATTACAAGTAACTAATCCTAATCCAAACCCCAATCCTAACCTTAACCATATAGTAGTACATGTATTTGATTAATATTACACATTACTTATCTGTATAATTACACTGTAACAACATCACTAAAATAAAGTGTAACCCACATAATTTGTATATTTGTAATGCTATGTTATTGAATATGTTAAGTTAAATATGTAATATGCTTAAAAAGAATAATAATTATAATCATAAAAGCTAAAAACAAAGTTGTACATAAACACTGAGGCAATATATCCCAAAGGAATACATTGTACTGTCTGCACAGTGCTATCTTTCATCTTATGTTGTGTCATTTTTCTTATGCTTTGTTTGAAGCAAACACTGATCTATTATTTATACAATTCAATAGGACTATTTTTCCGTCTTGTATGATACACAAATCTGTTTCTTTGTAATATGAATTGGAGTTTATAAATAAATCATAAAGTTTAGTATACAGTAATCCTAGTGAAGAACATGCCTTTTACAAGCATCTTCAAAGAATAAAATAGCTATTTACGTGAATCTCATGCAAACATATCCAGGTCACATTTCACCTTGAAATCAAAAGGGAAAAATAGAAAGACAGGAATTATATTTTGTTTGAAGAAAAAACAAAACAAAAACATAAAGCCCATTTTAGAACCATAGCTTTAGTGATAATGATTTTTCTCCCTTCAGATTCTCATTACCGTTAAAAAAAAAAAAAAAAAAAAAAAAAAATATATATATATATATATATATATACTGTAATGCATTTTTTTTCTTTTTTTTAAATTCTCCTTGTTGTCATTGATGATTTCATTTGATGTTATTGATTAGATTTATTTATATATACTTACAAATGTTATATTTTTTAAATATTACATTTGTAAGTATATATAAATAATTTTTCTTTAATTAAAAAGTTAATTTCACACAATAAACATCCACTATTGTCCATACTCAACTCAACATAGCAATATTCAATCTTTGTTTTTGCCCTCTGAAAGTCCTGGGGAAAAGAACCCTGAGCTCCTTATGTTTCTGCTGAGCAGCTGCTCATGAACACGAACAAACAAGGTATAACGTAATTTTGTATTGATCTGTTGTTGACTTACTATAAAGCAGTTATCTTCCAATAATCCACTCCCCATGTTCTCCTAATGAAATCAATGGCCTTCTCTGAGCACTGTTGAAATAGTAACCTTGGATTTCAGTGCTATTAAAAAAAAATTGCTGATGGATCCCCTCACCCCCACCCAATTTTGATAAAATTGACACGGACACATAAAAGTTGCTCATTCATTTTTCAGACTTAATTAATGAAGAACTGCACCAAAGCTCTTTATGATTACACTGCAGCATTTCAAAAAGTATAGTAAAAAGTATTGGTCCTTGGAATTCTCATTGAAATCATAAGTGAAAAGTTTGTCATCATAGAACGGTTTATACCAATTACTCTGTATTATTTGTCTGAACTTTATCACAAAAACAATGTGTGGAAAGTACGGAAGCATAATCCACAATATACTAGGGAGGTAAATGCACTGCTGAATTCATCACAGAAAACATCTAAATGTGAAGACATATTGCAAGTGACAGCCTCCTTTACTCCTATATCTATTCTTTATAGCATTATTCACAGGCTCACTCTCAAAATGAAGCCTCTGCTACTATGTTAGAAAGGAAAGTAAAAACAGGAATGCATCAATCCCTGCACAAACATGCTCACATCTCAGTTCATGTCACTTTGTGTGATTGAGCCTGCAATAAAATTAATATATTGTATAATTTGATGTCAATAAAATGGATATACAAAAAGCTGGAACTTTTAATTCATGCCAGCTTTTTACATCTAGTAATTTAGTTTGGTTTTTCATATGGTTTTTCAAAAAGACCAGATTCATATTGTACAGTACATCCTTGCAAAATATCAATAGTTTTAAAGAAAAAGATAAAAAAAAAAACTTGGCTTGGCAACTAACTTAAATAAAATGAGTTGAAGTTGAAGTATTAAAATTACTTTAAAAAAACTAATAACAATTACAAATCCACTTAACAAAATTACTAAAACTTAAACTAAACTAAAATTATAATAAAACAATTATGTACTAGAATACAAGTAATACTAATCTAATAGTATATCCCCTGGATATACTATTAAGCATAGTCCCAGACTAAAATGCATGTTTGAGCTGTTTTAACTTGAAGCAGATTGCACTGACATATCTTAAGTCAGTGCCATTGGTTTGCCGCAAGATGCAATATACAATAATGTGTTTTTTTTTTTTTTTTTCCTTCTCCTCCTATGGCATGATTATAAAAGCTACTTAAAAAAAAAAAAAAAAATCACACATTAAAAAAAAATAAATAAACAAATAAATAACTTGAATTAAACTTGATTTGTGTCATCCCTGTTACATTCAGAGTTGAGTGTTATGGGGTTGAAGGTCACAGCAAAAAAAAGGTCTAATAAATATCAAATGTTATAACAATGGCACATTATTTACCATCTATTTTTTTTTCTTTGTTCTAATCAAAATAAAAAAAAATAAAAAATCACTATGTATATGTATATATATATATATATATATATATATATATATATATATATATATATTGTCATTTCTGTGAACATGTCTGAATGATCATTTATTTTAAAGGGTTAGTTCACCCAAAAATGAAAATAATGACATTTATTACTCACCCTCATGTCGTTCTACACCCGTAAGACCTTCGTTCATCTTCAGAACACAAATTAAGATATTTTTGATGAAATCCAATGGCTCAGTGAGGCATCTATAGCCAGCAAGTTAATTTACATGTTCAGTGCCCAGAAAGGTACTAAAAACATTTTTAAAACAGTTCATGTGAGTTCATGTGGTTCAACCTTAATATTATAAAGTGACGAGAATACTTTTTGTGTGGCAAAAAAAAAACAAAAAAAAAAACACTTTTCAACAATATCTCGTGATGGCCGATTTCAAAATAGAATCTTTTGTTTCAAATCAGTGATTCAGAGCACCAAAGTCACTTGATTTCAGCAGTTTGGCAGTTTGACACACGATCCGAATCTCTGATTCGAAATAAAAGATTCGAAGCAGTGTTTTGAAATCGGCCATCACTAGATATTGTTGAAAAGTCGTTATTTTGTTTTTTCAGCACACAAAAAGTATTCACGTAGCTTTATAATATTACTACTGAACTCACATGAACTGTTTTAAATATGTGTCTCGGCACTGAAAGTGTAAATTAACTTGCTGGCTATAGAGGCCTCACTGAGCCATAGGATTTCATCACAGATATCTTAATTTGTGTTCCGAAGATGAACGAAGGTCTTACGGGTGTAGAACGACATGAGGGTGAGTAATTAATGACATTATTTTCATTTTTGGGTGAACTAACCCTTTAAAGGAGAATGTATAAAGCAAATTAGAAAAAAAAAAAAAAAAAACATTTTAAATAAAATAATAGCACAAATTAAGTAAAATTAAACTTAATTGCACAGACAAATATTTTTTTATAAAGCATGATCTACTACATATTAAGCCTCTTTTTTTTTTTTTTTTTTTACGTAAAAAGGCATATTTCCGCCGAAAAAAAAGAAATGTTTAAAAGCTGACAAGTACAAATTAAGCTCAATGCCATTTAACCATATTTAATGCTGAGTTAAGAGGGATTGTGGGTGTTTAGTCATACGCTAAAGTCAAAACTGTTGAATTCTGAATTTACATCTATAGAGACAAACAAGCCTAACAAAGTATAAATCTTTAATACTGCAAAATCTATTGACAATGCATTTGACAAACATGTTTGTTTTGAGAGCTTGTTTTGCAGCAAACAGAAAAGTAGGCTAATGCGCTCGGTCAAGAAACTGTATTACTTACGGATATATTAAAATTCCCACACACAGAAAAGCTCTCCAGTCACATTGGGCATGTGGTTTGTGTTCATCGAAGGTAAATCACTAATCTTTGTTGATACAGGGTGAGAGGACACGAGGGGAATGTTCTTGAGAGCAGCAAAGCTAAAACTCATCAACAATGTAGAGTGGATACATTAGAGGTTTGACCAACAGAGAAAAAAAATAGGGCTAAAAAGTAAGCAACTGTGCAAAGAAAGACAATAAACACACAGAGACAGAGGGCGACTGTTTATTTCCATACGGCTGGGATAGGACCAAACCGAGGCAGGCCAATCACAACGCTCCATCCAAATTAAATTTAGTATGAAATCAACAACCGCATTGTTGGACCAGCTGTCAAGGTGACTTTGGTGGGCCTGTTACCGAGCCATTGTGGACACAAGTACTTTCCGTGAAAAAATATTCCCCTCCCAAATGCTTGTTGGCCTCCGACCAAGATATACACCAGCCAATTAAGCTTAAATCGAAAATGTGGAAGTTATACGATAAGTCTTCGCTTAAGTGAATTTCACTAAGCGTGATAGATACAGAGATGGTGTGACTCTCAGATTCCAGTGTAAACACATCATGATATATCGCTGAGGCATGTGTGTGCTGGATTTCAGGCGGTATTAAAGTGGAACAAAAAATAGCTTACGTGCAAGTTGACGAGAAAGAAGATTTCACTGACAGACTGATGACAAGCAACTTATTATCAGATAAAGAAAGTCTCTCGTCCCGCCGGCTAACTCTGATCCCGACATATAGACCCATGAAAGCGAGCCGGAATCTTATGAAGGGGCCCTTTTAATACGAGGGGCCAGAAGATCACAGATGTTTTTCAGATGCAGTTCAACGTACAAAGTGATTTATAACATCGAGTGGATATTTACAATATCAGTAAGTAGTGCGGTTCTTTGAAATGTGTGTTAAAGCTTTCAAAGTCTGGTTCAAAACTGGTGCAAATGAAAAGAGTACTGCAAGACCAGATACAACCAAGAAAAGAACATTTTCTTGGTAGATCAGTATTTGTTCTACAAAAAACTAAATTATAACATCATTCTCTTCACCCTTAGGTAATTTAAAACATATTACATATGGGTATGTTTACATGACAACAATGTACTGAATAGGAAAAGTTTTACTTTTGCATTTTTCGTGTACAGACGTACAACGTTGTCAAAACGATCCTTGTTCACGGGGATCAGTGAAAATGACTAAAACGCTGTATTTTTCATGCCAGGCCAGTAGTTGGCGATGTCACTTTGTAAAGAAACACTATGCGCCTATAGACTGAACACGTAATACGCATGTGCATGATGTCACCATTTTCACAAATTTGCGTTTTTGTAGTTTACACAGAGACGATAACGGTATCGTTTTCAAAAACTTGCACCTTGAAACCTGTTTTCAAAAGTTTGCGTTTTCAGGTCCCCAAAATGGCATTGTCATGTAAATGAACGACCAAAACACAAACAATTTTTTACGTTTTTAGGTGAAAATGGTGTCGTGTAACTGGCCCCTAAATATATATAGTTGTCAGAAAAAAAAATTTAAAGATTTTTTTTAATCCAATAATGTTGCAGTTACAGCATAATTTAATTTTAATTTTATTTATTTATATTTATATATATAATTTTTTTATAAAATATATTTTTTTTTATAAAATAATAACTGCTGAAGTGAACCAATGTCTTTGAATATTTGAAGGCTGTGGCAGACACAAAGATTTTCTGTGAATAACTATTAAAATATTTCGGTCTGTTCCTCACACAGGTCATATAAATTATTTCTGGAGCTTGATAGCATCAATTTTAATTTAATTTCATTGAGAAATAGCAGAGTAACCATTCTTCTAGATTTCTATTTAAGTGTCCAACGGAAAATATCATACGGTATGAGTAAATTATGACTTATTTATTATGAATTTAAATTTTTGGGTCAAGTATTCTTTTAACTTTGCATTCTAAATGTTAGGATAATGAAAGCATTGAGAAAGTACATATATGGTTTTGCGTCACATGACTTAAGCAGAGAAGACTGCACGTAAATTTTACAGTGTGACAAAGTGAACCCTGATAAGTCTGTTCGCAATTAAGAGAAATTCTAACATCATACATCTCACTCAGAAACCAGAAACAAATATGTTTTCCTCCTATTATAGGAGAATGCTCTACAATTGCCATCTTTTGAGATTCTTCAGTAGCTATTGGAAAGAAAGAAGGTGAGAAATGAGAAGCAGAAATGAGGGGCGAAGAGGCAGAGGAAAGGGAAGGCAGAAAGTCTATAAAAGTGCATGTGTGAAAAATGAAAAGTAAACAGCAAGAAAACGACTGCATTGCTGATGAGTTCTCCTCAGACAACTGCTCTTCACGTACAGAGAAAATAAAAGACGGGGAAAGTGGGATAGTGGGAGGCACCACAAGGAATCAATTTTTATCTTTCTTTTTTCCACCAACAAAAAGCAATTACGACACAGCACCGGCAAATTGGGCGACAGCCAGATATCTCGCGCTCACCAGAGAGAAACAGGGGGAGATGAAGAACTAGACCCTTGGTACGATGGAGAGGAGGACAAGGAGAACCACATGTAGGAAAGAACAATAAAGCGAGAGGAATGCAGAGATAGACAATCCAAACACACACCCAGAAATACACCAACACAAAAACAGAGCTACAAATCAAGGAAGATGGATAGAAGCAATTATATATTTCAATATTTGTATTTGTTTATAGAATAAATAAATATAATAGTTGTGGGGATCCATTCAGCACACTCATAAAAATTCAAAACTATTTTGCATTTTGGTGAATTTATTTTTTTAATTTGTATGATCTTGATCGTATATTTCCATACAATCTGCTGATGGTTAGGTTTAGGGGTGGACCTTCCTGCTTATTTTCTTAGTTACTTTCTGAATCATACAATTTGTGTACACATATGAAAATTAATTTAAATTTGTATTGTCTCGATTGTAAATTTTCATACAATCTGCTTATGCGCCACTGATGGTTAGGTTTAGGGTTAGACCTTCATACTTATTTTCCATACGTTACTTTCTGAATCACACATTTTTTTTTTTTTTTTTTTTTTATGAATTCATATGAAATCACCACCTCTGAAAATAGGTAATAGTATAATTCATTTAAATTTCTATCATCTCAACCATACATTTTCTTATGATCTGCTTATGCACAACCGATGGTAAGGTTTAGGGGTGGAACTTCATGCGTAATTTGTGTACGTTACTTTCTGAATTGTATGTTTTTGTGCAAGTTTATATGAAATTGTGTTCTTTCTAAAATAGTTAATAGCATAATTAATTTAAATTTGTACGATCTTGATTGTAAATTTTCGTACAGTCTGCTTATGCCTCACTGATGGTTAAGATTAGGTGTGGACCTTCATGCTTATTTTCTGTACGCTACTTTCTGAATTGCACATTTTTGTATGAATTCATATGAAATCACCGCCATGTAAAATAGCTATGTTTTTTCATGAGATTGGGTTGGATTATCCATAATTCACCTATAAGGACTGTTCAGTAATTTGCTATGTTCATGCCATGTCAGAATTATCATAATTGTGAGTTTTACTGAGCAGTTAATTCAAAAATAAAATATTACTATGGCAGCACTAATAATGCCAAAATGGATCAATTTGTTGTTGATATCTTTAGCTTTGTTTTCATATGTTATTCATCTATCTTATAATATTAATAGTAAAATGATAGGAAATATATGAAAAGAAAGCGCGATCTGAGCTAATTTCACTGTTGAATTGTTGCTAGTTTGGTTGTTTTTACATGACATCACAGCTAGAGATTTATATAACTGAGATGAAAACATAGGACAAACAGCAGCATTTCGCAAATGATTTTGCAACAAAAATATGCAAAATGCAGAAAGATTAATCTGTGAATCGAACCATATAAACTTTATATTTCTTTCCCTAACCCCTCTCCTTCCCCAGCACCACCTGTCTATAAAGCACTAAATGTTATTTATTTATTTTTCATACAATGAAAGTCAGTGGGGTCTAATGTTTTTTGGACCCCTTCATTATACAAAATGTCTTCCTTTGAGTTCTGCACAATAAAGAAAGACACAACATGTTTAGGTTATATTGCTGTTATTTACAACAAAGCTTTTAAAAGAGCATGATTGAAAGCTTTATTTGACATTGAGAGTTTCTTTATGGATTCACCCACATCACCCCCTCACCAACGGCAGCCACCATCTTAACCCAGTAATCCACATCTACTTCATTTACATTTACAAACACGAGCCCAGAAACAATCTGCAGTTGCCAAATGTGTCCTTTTGAAACTGGTTTCGGCAGCGCATAAATCAACAAAACAAACAAAAGGCTGTGCAGCCAGCTAAACTGAAGAGAAGGATTTTAGATAGAGCCTGGGCGATTTCACAAAGTGCGAATGCGGCATAAACTCCCCTTCATACGCATGTGCACTGGAGGAGGTGGGGAACAGAGAGAAATTACAGTTGCACCATCATCACAGTGTGTATTAGATAAAAATAGCTCTCATTTAACCAGGCTAGATGGTTGATAAAGCAATTTTACCGCTTTTATAATGAGCTGTTCAGTAAAAACCGCTCAGTGGAGATAATTACACATTGCATGGTTGGATTATTATTATGTATTTTTTTTATTGTTATTATTTTTTTTTTTAAACAGTCATTACATGATCAGGCAATAAATGTTTTGTCAGGTTACCTAAAATGTTCCTGGTTAGGTAACATCTAAATGAACTGGCTTTTATTGTTTCTCAGTCTGAAATTTTGTTAAATAAGTTTTGTTAAATTTTGTTAAATAAATTAAATAAATGTAACCTAACTACATTAGGTCACATCACGAGAGTCATCATTAAGACCAGGTAGGAATATTGTGGCTTAAGGTACCGTTTTTTAATAAATTTTAAATGGTTAATACTGTTAAATGGTTTGTATCTATACATTTGCTTTTATATTACTACTAAATATTATTATTGGCTTGGAAATCTGACTTCATAATCCTGTTAACCTATCATTCATATATAAGTTTAAAAGCATTACTAGCCAAATTCCCAGGTATTTTACAGTGTAAAAAAAAAAAAAAAAAAACTGTAAAATGTAAAAAAAAAAAAAAAAAAAAACAGGCATGTATAAAATGTTAATAGTGGTTGACAGCGAGATAAACTACCTAATTATTTGTGATCTTGTTCTTTCAATTATTATTTTTATTACATTTTTAGTATAATTTCTATTTTTATAATATATTATTTTGCAATTATAATCACAAGTATAAAGTAATATGTTATATTACTTAACAACTTGAAAATAATTGAAACATTCCTGGAAAACAGTACATTACCAATACATATTCACACTTCTAAAATATTCACGTTCACTTGGCCTTACTCATTTAGCAGTTTGTTGTTTGAAGAAAGAAGGTATTTATTATACATTGAGTCTGAAATTAAATAAAGTCATTGATTCATGTTACAGGTGGGTTTTTCAGTTGGGTGGAACTGTGTGTTTTGACTGTTTAAATGTATGTAACACTTGTCGAGTTGTGCAACGTTGAGTCGTTATCCTGCTGCATAGTGGCAAAGTAATTAATCACTATGTGGCTGATTTGCAGCAAATTCAGCTGTGTTGACTCTTAGCTTTCACCAGGTTTGTAATGAATTGAGCCATTGTTAGCATTGCGCTGTTGCATGTATATTATACATTAGAGAATTTGGTTGTTTCATTAATGCAGGACAGCGTATAATTTATGTTCGGTCTGAAAAAGAAATATGGTGTACCCCTCATGTACAATGTTTTAATTTACAAAAACAATCAATAAAACTGACCCTTATCTCAAGCCTAACAAGTTTATTGACAGCCTTAAGTGTTCAGCAAGACCGACGTCCCAATGTGCGTTAAACGAAATACTATTAGTATTACTATGACTTTAGTTGACACCGGTGGTTGCTCAGACGTCATGCCTCAGTAGTGTGCATCTAACCTCAGGCGGTGTGGGGTCAAGGGTACAATAGACCCTTAGAAAGAGTCTTTTCTCCAGATGGCCACGCTTAGTGCGGAAGACAAAAGACACATAGCTAAAGCTCTTTTAATGTTTTCTTAAGGCTGATCTGACCTTCTGGCCTCAAAATATCAGACGTGTCTTTGTCGCATGTGATTGACGGTCCATAAGTAATATATTATAGATAGTCTGTCGCAACCACTTTTAAGCTGATCTAAAAGTGAAGAGTTTTTCTTTGAGGCTTTCCAGTCAAAGACGAGGAACATTCTGAATCCGTGTACCCCAGGGCACCGAGAGCAGGGAAGGGAACAAGAATATGGGAATGTAATGTTAGGGCTCCTCTTATAGGCCAAAAGATTTACCACATTCAGAGGACGGCCAGAGAGCTCTTTCAGAAACTACAGGAAGTTTTAAGCATTATGCTGGAGATCAGAGCTACATAACAGATTAACAAAGCAATGGAATAAACCTTATGCTTAGTTGTCTTGGAAAATGAGTTATGGGAAGCATCACTATTAATATTTATAAAATTTGGTGTTATTGATTTCAAAAGACCCCCAAGTAACAAATTCTGCAGTTTATTGAGTTGTTCAGTTACTTTTGTAATCCATCGGACTTACAATTTTTTGCATGACAGATTAAAATGAGTGAAAATATTGCATAAAATTAAAGGAACCACCCAGCAATCACACAAACACAATCTCATGGCGAATAATTAATTTATGTTTTGGCAAATTTAAATACATTTGTACAAACTAATTTGTATTTTTTTTTTTTTTTTTCATACAATCTGCTTACGCCTATACAAATCAATACAAATTCTATTATTCTATTAACATTACTGGAAGAATGTTTGCTCATAACAGAGAGAAACTTGCAAGAACGTAATTCAAAGTTCTGAGTAACAAACCCTCCAGAACACAACAGTAACCCAGTAGCAATGCTGTATAAAGCACTCAGAACACTTTGAGGAATGCATAGTAATAACCTAGTAACCACCCTAGCAAGGAACATACTTAAAACACTTCGAATATCTCAGCAATTAGCAATTGAAACGCTCTAGTAATTGCCCATGAACATAATGCCAGCAATTTCTGCACAGACTAGCACGACTCACATTTCCTTCAGAAAAATTCACAATTGAGTTCCTTTACATGTTTCCATATCAAAAGGTCCAGATCAGGTGAAATTCCTTCTTCCGTAACTCATCACATATGACCCTGGGAAAAGGCTTCTGTGCTGTCTCGAACAAACACAAACTAACTACCTGACTAATGGACCTAAGGGAGCTGACCTTTGAACCAATGGAAGGTCAACCATCAAGACCACAGTGTCTTTTTGTCCTGCACCAACTAATGCTCTTTCAAAAGTTGTCTGGTGTCTGCCATGAAAAGGAGGATTCTGGGGCAGTCCTTTAAAACATGCTTAAATACAGAATATGTTGAGAGCATTCTAGATTAAACACAATAGATATTGTGATTTCAGCCTCAGCAAATTCAGTGCAGGATTGGTCACTTCACAGTCATCAAGAAATGCTAGGTGGATCTTTCTACAGTACCTTCATATAATTTAAGAAAGTATTTCGTATACACAATATATAGGCAACAGCACAGTATGCAGCTTGCAGCTTGCTAGTATTCCATTCTGAACATATCTGGGAGTTGAGAAATGGGAAAGGCAGTATCTTAAGGGAAAGCTGAATTTACTGCTTTAAATGCTTTAGGAGTGCAGTGCAGAATGCGGAATATAAATCAGGAAGTTGATCTGGCTGCTGTGCTGGGCGTCTTCAATGCCTTATCTGAGCTGGATACACTGAGCACTGGAGAGTCCGCAGTGATATAAATAATGCCTATTGATTTCAGTGAAGCCGGGACATGGAGGCACAAAAACACAGTGTCTGATTATAAACTGTTCACCTCTTTCTTGAAATAAGCAGTATTTGCAACAACCATTTCTCTAAAAGTGAACGGTAACAGAAGATGTCCATCTTTTCGGCCTGTAAATGTCTAGGCAGAGGTTTGTTTCGTTCATTTATTACTTTCAGCACTAGAATTTGTTTGGAATTAGGAATATTAAACCATAAAGCCTGCATACTTTCACATTAAATCAATGATAGTTATAGTGCTGTTTATTATTATTTTATTTATTAAAACAGGTTTTTGTGCTAAAATATCACACACTGGAGTAGTGCAGTTTATGACCATTGTGTAAGTGGTTGAAAATGAATGAGATTAGAGTTGTGGCCTGGGACGTCCCGAGCATGGGGCGGGGCCTAATGTGAGGTAGCTTTAGAGCTGAAATGGTGATGTGTGTTCAAATTTGGTTTGCAACATTAACCCCCTCTTCACTGCATCATTTTATGTCCTCTCTCTACTGTCTATTCAATAAAGAGCACAGGCAAAGGGTGAACCAACTCTAGGGTAAGGCTAGATGTGATTCCTCCATAAAAACACATTTAAATAGAAAAATCATGAAATAGTTACGTGTCGCCTATCAGCAACCTACACATCCCAGCATAAATGTTCTTGTTTTTAAAGTGGTTATGTTTACAAACCACTATAATTTGAACAAGCAAGCATACTGTATGCGTGATTTGGCATGGCAGCCAGTTCGGATGATAAATAGCCTAACCATTGCCTTACATAATGCAGAAAAACATAAATTTTCTTCAAATTCTGAATGAATTATATATCGCCTAGAAAGCATGCATAAAAGCGTTCCCTTTATATTCACTAAGCTGTCACTCATCTTTTTTCATTGCGATCTCACAAAGTTCTGCTAATTGATTAAGATGACTGTGCAATGAATATCTTATTTAGCCTACATAATATCTACTCTTTTTTGTTACAAGTTAAATTAAAGGAGTGGATTTGAGTGTGCAGATCTCAGCACTGGACAAAAAAGGCGTTTTGAGTGGTGAGGGGATTCTGATTGGCGGTCTGATTGGCCAATGCATTCAAGAAATCATCAGATATGTTTGTGATTGGCTATATTGCTCAACGCTGCAAGAATATGAGACTGCCCCCCCCAAAAAAATGACCCTATATGTCGTTTTTCAAGCACCTTATTATGACCTATACTTATGTTTTAAATTCATGCGCCCTCTAGCTGGTGTAAAAATAATGACAGTGTTGTGTTACGTCTGTCGTCATGAAATGACGTATGACTGTCGTTACCAATCAAAATGCGTGTTCATTTAAATGCAATGTTAGCAAAACTCATTTTTTTAATTAACGACTACACCCACCTCATCCCTAAACCTAACCTTAGTGATTTATGGTGCATATACTCTTTATGAGCACATACGTTCCCTGGGATCGAACCCACGATCGCATGATCACATGATTGCATATTGTTATTGCAATGCTCTGCCAATTGAGCTACGCAAAACCGAAAATATGAGGTAGATAAAAGGGAATAATGCATTAAAATGAAAATGTCCTGTTGTCGATAGGGGTGCAACTTTAGCAAACGCTCCTATGGGTCGTATTTCATGAATTAAAATGAAAGTGTCCTGTTGTCGATAGGGGCGCAACTTTAGTAAGCGCTCCTATGGGTCGTATTTCAGGGAAGTGACAAACGACCTATATGGTCGTATTGGTTGGAGAACATGTTGGAGAATACGTTGTAAATAGAAAAACCTATTTATTTTAGCTTCGATGCTCGTCTTAAGAGCACAATCACCAAATCTGTTTATGTTTATAAGTTTATGATGAGATTGAGAGTATTCGCAAGAGTGCAGAATTCAGTCAGAATTCCAAGTGTGCTTCAGCAATGACTAATCTGAACGCCTCTGATTGGCCATTGCAATGATAAGCTCAACAGAATTGTTTGCGATTGGATATAGTATACAGTGCTATAAAACGTATTAAAAGTATAATGCAACATGAGCAGATCTATATTTAATGCCGCAATCAACACTTTTCATTTAATTTTCATTTTCACTTTATTACTTGATTTAGTTTAAAGGGTAGGTAACACACACAGTTTCTGCCAGTCTCATGTTAATCTTGAGTACCTATAGAGTTGCATCCTTCATATCTCTGAAAAGTCTTTAGTTTTATTATATTTATAAAAGATAGATACGCTGTACCGAGTCTTTCCGAAAAAAAGCCGAGCTCCTGAAGGCATGCCTGCCATGGAGTCACGAGCGTGTGCAGCTTTTGCATAGAGATCGTCTGCAAGCTGCGACATCATTATAAATAAAAAGGTAACAAAAACGTTCCTGAGGTTTACATTATATGCGCTTGCGCACTGATTGCCAACAAAACACAGACATTTGATGCAGTTTTACTTACCGCCCACGATCTGCAAATCCAGCATCGAACTGGGACTTCTTTACAAAGCATATCCCCGGAAGTAGTGTATTTGGCACAGAAATACTCTATCATACGTCCAACTTGTGTTTTGAAACTTTGGCCATGTTTAGTATGAGAATGCAACTCTTTAACAGTGTAAATAAGTCAGAATGCATGAAATAGCATTAGACCCCCCCTTTAAATGTGCAGGTGTATTTTTAGCCCAAGCCCCCATTAATTTTTGACCCATGGCCAGCCTTACACACGCTCCGCCTATGATAAAGAAAGAAAGAAAGAAAGAAAAAAGAAAGAAAGAAATAGGGCTAGTTACTCCCTGCAGTGTGTGAGCGCTGTGCCAAAACTCGCAAAAGAACAGAGACAGCAGTGATCCATGCAGGAAAAGAGAGTTCCTCAAATTAATAGCATCTACTCTCCCTTGTGTGGCATTAAGTGCTGATCATATATACCTGATAAGAGAGGCAGAGAGCGTTTACAGCCAAGCCCATTCCTCCCTCTAACAGACAGAAAACTCTGAGCCAAAGCATCCTTATGTAACCCACAGGGATGTTTTTGCTGTGTACTGCTTGACAGCAGCAGTATCAACAATATCGGATTCATTTTGCACTTTTGCCCATCTTCATCAAATGTACCGTAATCCCATTATCTCATTGCTGGATCTTAATTAATTTTGTAATTTCATTGCCTCCGTCACACACTAGGGATTTTGGAGGGAATATGGAGTATACCCCTGCGGTAATACTCTCTGTCATTGCAGTTTAAATGGCCGATAAAATGGTGTCAAACATGCTCATGAGGTCCTGGTAGCACTGATTGGCTGATGGCACCACAATAACGTACACGGTACCAAGGCATCCTCTAGCAACCATCTTGCTGGTGTCTATAATACAATAATTGTGGTTTATATGTTGCTTGCTTTTTGGTCAGCATTGTGGTGTAGTTATGGAATCTACCAGCAGTGGCTAAATCCCCCAAACTAACCAGTCAATCCTTGACCCCTTAGTCCTGGAACATCTCTAACCATTGACTAACCATCAGAATGTTGTTCAGGTCCCATCCCCGGTCCTTAGCATAACCCTATCCCTCAACCTAACCTTGAAACCTGACTTGTTGATATGAACATTGTTCCAGGATCAACTAGGATGATGATTAAGACACATGTCTTAAAATAATAGTATCTAAATTAAAGCAGTTAAGGTTAGTATTAGTTTTGGGGTAGGCTCCAACCTGCTCCACCAAATATGCCTGGACATTTATAGTCTTGAGTTTGAATACGACTACTATATAGCTGTCAAAAATCAGTACATGATATGAATAGTATGTCCAAATTTGCAGTATTAATAAAACAGTAGGCAAAAAGTGCACAGATGGCCTGCTATTTCCACCGAGTGTGCATCCAGAGGACTCTTATACCATGAGGCCATCTGATGCTATAGGTCACATGATAATGGCAACATGCTGGATGTAGTACTTTATGTTCGATTTGCTTTCATACCACGCAAATGTATACTTTATAGAACATTTTAATGGTTTAATGGTAAGTTCTTTCTTTAAATGTAGAACCTACTCTGACAATCTGCAATTTCAGACACAGCAAAGTAATCCTGAAGACCTCAATTATGTGGTTCAGGTATGTTTAATTAAGGTTGGCGCTAAACTCTGTACGAAGGTAAGCCCCCAGGGACTGGATTGAACACCAATGAGTTGAAGTAGAGATATATTGCTATAATGTATGGGTCTTAGGATGCAGTGAAAATTAAATGTTCAAAGTGAATAATTTCAAAGTTTGGCTTAAATGTCTTAGTATTGGATACAGTATTCCAATATGATTCAAAATGGTTCCTCTCAAGAGAGCTAGTTACACCTCCACTGTTTCTGTTACAGTCATCAGGAATGATTTTAAAGACAGTGAGACGTCATTGAAACAGATGGGTGAATTAGACACCGGCGAGTGATAACTGCGTGAGGCCAGTCCTCACCCAGAGCCACAATTTACTAAAGACCTGCTCTCGGCTTTCCTGTTCTTCTGCCGTATGGAGTAACCTTAACCCATTCCAGATGCTCCCAGACAGAGCAACTCAGGGAGTGAGTTGAGGAGAGGATGAGCTCATTTTTCACTCTTGTTGGTGATAAATAAAGAACATATGCTGACCATTCGTTTGATTTTCTCCCCTCGTCCACATGTCCATAAATCAGTTTGACACACAAATCCGATAGTTCTCATCTGCATGTGAATGGAACAGGATTGAAGTAGCTGATCTCTGCTTAGGGGAAATTTCACCACTTGCACTGAAGGAGTGCCGCAGACCCTCTGTAGGGAAATGAACAATCTCTTCTCCTCATTGCAGCCAGATCTGAGGAAGCATCCAGCATCCAACATCCAACAGCAAGACCAGAGACATTATAGTCACAGACTTTTTTTTTTTTTTTTTTTGAGGGAATATAGGTTTATACAATCTGTCATAGCAGTTTAGATACTAAAATGGTTCAGCTAATTTGATCTCATACCAAATAGAAATGAAAAGCAACCTTCAGCTGTGACTGTGGGTTGTCCAGTCCTGCTCCTGGAGGGCCACTGTCAGCTAATCACAGTCTTTAGGATCCCTAGAAACTTCCAAGTATGTTGGAGCAGGTTGGGGCTAAACTTTGCAGGATGTTGGCCCTTCAGGAGCAGGATTGGACACTCCTGTCCTACATCTAACCCTATAATCAGGTACCTTTGGCCACCATATTTGTTGCTGAAAAAGAACACATGCTAAGCATTCGTTTGATTTTCTCCTCTCGTCCATAAATCACTGTGGCGTGTGAGTCCGATAGTTCTCACGAGCATGCGAGGATGTGAGTTGAACTGGATGGAAGCATCTAAGCCCTGCTTAGAGGAAATTTCACCACTTGCGCTGAAGTCGTGCCTCAGACCCTCTGCAGGGAAATGAACAATCCTTTCCCCTCATTTCAGCCAGATCCCTGGAAGCATCCAACATTTCCTGTAGAGAGCAAGACCAGAGTCATTATAGCACTGGCCAGGGATGCAGGCAGTCTGAAGCAAACATTCAAACAAAACAGTCAGCATCGGTGCAGAGATTTACACAGCACGCTTGATTTAGGATGTCAGATTCCCATGGCTGTGGGGCTGAGATGAAGTGGATGGCCTGGGGCAATGTCAACATTGGGGCTTTGGCCCCTCTCAGCCCACTCGTGTGAGAGGGAGAGACCGTGACCAAGCCCAGGAAACAGCTGCGGAAAAGAGTGTAATCCCAGGCTCGAAGGTAAACCTGAGCCGCACCCGCGGAAGCTTTGAGATTGCATTTTGTTTAGGTCTTCAATTTCCGGATTTGCCAGGGTAGGCCTCACTAGAATTTTCTGCTCAGTGATTTCTGCATAGCTTATTGGGTCATTTCTGCATTGAGGCTTGATATTGAGCTGTCGTGCATGCTGCTGAGGAAAGGGCAGAGAAGACTGCACAGAGCAGAAAGCAAAGCAGACATAATATAAATATTATGACAAGTTGAGTTGTGAGGTGCATTTGAAGTGGCATTTGAAAGGATGAGAACATCAGAAAAGCATGCATCAAACCCTACAATAGCATGCTCAGAGTGCATGTGTTACTTTTCCCAGGTACAAAGGACACCCTCCAGGTATTTATCTTTCTGTGGCAGAGAAGAAAAAGGTAAGACTTTTTAATATTTTACTAGCCCTCGCAGGTTCATCCTGTACAAACCTGACTATTCATAGTATGAGAGAGACACGTGGAGAAAATGAAGCTTAAATGTAATTAACACAACAAAAAGCAGCTGCCAAGCAGACAAACACGCTTGTTTGTTGTGAACTAGATTCATTGCATATTTGTACTTTTACAAGAAGTTTCTCATTCACTCCCATGACAAGCCTATTGAGTGATTTTGATTAGGGATGTTGTCCATGTCAAGAGATGACCTAGTTATGGCTGGCTTTCATTTTATTGTTGCAACCATAGATTATATCAAAGCTAAACTGACACCTAGAGGCCTCATGAAAGCAGAAAAGTTGAACGTTTGAGTGGAAATGGTTGGGAGAGAACCATATAGAAATATAGAAATACTGTTGCTGGAGAAATTTAGATATGGATTCTTTCTTTTTTCTTTCTTTCTTTAACATACATAAACTTTATTCTTATCTTTGAAACCTTCTAAGTCTCACACCCAGACTTTTAATCTTAAATGTCACGATAAAAATCCCTGAAAATTCATGATTAAAATATTACTATTATATTTTTAAAACTATGATAGTCTAAACATAAACATGTGATACACATACATCATTTTAATATTTATTGTGTGAAAATGATTTTGCAGACTTTGAGCATGATTTTCACCACAACCAACAATTTCGCCAAGTTTTTTTCCCTTAAAAGTTTTTAAACTTGTTTTTAAACAACATCAGTGTCAGTGAAGATCAAGCAATGACTACTTTCTCATTCAATTTCAAAGGAATTACATTGGTAAAATTGGTGTTTACATGGGCTATTTTGTAACAGTCAATTAATTCTAAATTTTCAATAACAGTTACAATTATATGGTTACGCCGTGTCGTAAGAAGGCACAATGTGAAGTTTCCAGCATTGATCAACGAGTCTATCCACAATAGAGAAACACGATGCATAAAACAAACAAAATCAGTTCACGTGATATACAGTATGTAAAAAAAAAAATAAAAAAATCAGACTGGAGTGGCCATGTAATTAAAACAAAAATTGGCAATGAAGGCACACATCAACTGACTCTTCCAGTATAGACAGTTTCATTGATTATTACGGGTGTGATTTACTGTAGTTTTGGCGTGTCACAAGGCGCCACACTTCTCCGGCGTAGGCATAGTGTTAACAAAAACAAACTGATGGAAAATTCATCACATAGCAACTATGACAGGGTGGCCATCCGGAGATTGTTTTGTTTTCATTAATCTGTGAGTCACTCAATAGGAGGTCGCTGTCAGTTGGACGTTATTGTGGCATTTGTTGACAACATGTGATTACTGCTGCCCCAGCTGTGACTCAACCCTCGGAAACACAAGAGTGACAGCGACTTTGACATAAAGAGACATTCCCAAAACAGGTCGGCCCAACCTCTGCTTTGTCGTGCCTTCCGGCAGCAGACCTCTCAAGCACATCTCACCTAATACACATTCAAGCTGCCCTTCCTGTCATTGCCCTACGATGATTGATGACTGTGCGTGAAGAACAGACACGTTGGAGAAGAAAAAGAGATTACAATCTTAGATGCCAAGATATTACAATAACAAATGAAAAGGCTTTGAGATGTACAAAAACGCCGAAAGCTTTTTGGTCTAGTTTCTACTTGTGTCAAGTAAAACTCTTTGTATTATACTTTTTTTTTATATGCTACAAATGTTGAACTGTCCTGAAAATCCACTACATCAGCGGCCCAAGCATAATTCCAATGTTCTGAATATAGAGAACACTTATTAGAAATTAACCTGGTGGAATTAATTAGTCATCACAGAAATTTTCTTTAATTTACAGAAAATCTATCAATAACTAAAGACAAGTCAACTAGTTAGCCTCTACAACATTGGTGTAGAAATAATTTTCACTTAGAAATTGCTAGCAAATTTCACAAACAATTACAAAGGAATGGGAAGTAACACAGTGAACTAAATGTGCCATTTTGAAGAATAAAAAATGAATACATTTTCTCTAAAAATGTATTCCAATAATCTTTGTTTTATTTACCACTTTTTAAAATTCATTTTTACAGTGTATTGAGTGATAATTGATATTATTAATTTAAGTGTGTAGCGCTTTGTTGTTCCTGTTGTTTATTAAAAGTTATTTGATTGTCTCATATCTCTTTTGTTGCATTATCTACTGCAGCTCACCATAACAGAACACAGAACCAGATAACATTGATACGGCTCAGACCCAGATCCCATGCCCGCCCTAAAGCCTGAGCCAGAGCAACCGCCGAAGGCCCTCTTTGTCCCAGAACCTGTGCTCAACATGGAGTCTGAACAGGTGCGAGAGGCGGCAACACTGTCCTTCCCAGTGGGTGTATTCACAGAGTACGAGGGCAAGGAGTAGAGCCATGCCCATACTCCTGCTACTAAGTGTGAGCTGTGCCTGGTTACAAAACTATTATGTGAGGAACTGGAAGAGGTTATTCCCCAAAGTCTCCTTCGTTGTCACTGGCCCAGCCCGGGTCCAAGTTTCCTTCGTCGTCACTGGTCCCGCCCAGCTCCAAGTCTCCTTCATTGCTTATGGTCTCCTGCCTCCTCTGTCTAAGGTCTGGGAGACACTAGATGATTTTCAAATCTTAACCGATTTTAAAACTGTGGGAGACCACAGACATAATGACAGTTTCAACTGATTTTTTTTGCATTATAATCCTCTGAACGCACACACTACATGACTCGACCGGACTGCGACATCACACATGTTGATTGCAGGAACGATTTCACAGTAGCCGTGTTTCCATTACCCTTTAAATTGTGCAAATTAAAATTGCAAATTGAAAAAACGGTCAATAGAAACACGTCAATTTCGCAAAAGCTCCCATAAATCGCAAAATGTTTTTACGCTCGCATGAGGTAGTTTTTCAGGCAATTTGAAAAAAAGAATATTTTGCAAAACTGCAATGGAAACAGTTTTTTCGCATTTACAGGTCACATGTCGTATGTAAAAGTCGATCATTCTTTAAAGATGGTGCGGTATGTTTGGACAGAAGACGAGAGTTCTTCATTAAACTCATAAAAAACAAAAGTATTACGGGACTACTGGATTCTAAACAACAAAGAAATGCCACAAATTGAATTTATCAAGACCTTGAAGCAGATAGGAGGGAGAAACACCGGGTATGGCCGCTCCCAAGCATAAGGGGCTTTCCTTGCCATAAATGCTTGGATAACATGCCTACATCCCCTTTGATTAAAAATAATGGCTAGTGCAGTGGCTGGTATATACGTAAACCTACCAACATCCGTTGCCATGATTTTTGGAATGAAGTATCGCAAAAGGAAAAAAGACGTTTTAGTCACATAACACTGGTTAATGGAAACGCTGTCATTTCGCAATAGTTTTTTTATCGATATTTAGAAAATATCACAAAAGTTTTGTGCAAATCTGCAATGGAAATGCGGCTACTGACGCGAGATCTCACGGAGACTCATGAGATCAAACATGAACAAATGGAGGACAGTCAACGTTGTCAGCACTCAGCACCTGCCACTCGTTCTGCTTTACAGTGAAAAACAAAATAGAAAAAAAAGAATATGGGTGATCTTCTTTCTCAATACTCTACTTTCGAGGCATGTTTGTGGCTGCCAAGTTTTAGCTAAAGAAGCATGCAACATCCGGTAGGTGACGCTTGCTCACGGGTATCACATCAGAGGCAGCCCGATCAAGAGTCATAAATATCAAACATGTTAATGTAAAAAATATATTTTTTTTTGATGCTGTTCACTTTATTTAAACAATTTATTTTTGATTTAACACCATTGTATCAGGTTTCTAGTTTAAATGAGATTGCTTCATGTTAAATTGACTTGAAACGGTTACTCTTTGACTTAACGATGTTTTCATTTTGAAATAAGGTTTCAATCAAGCAACCCAAACAAACAAGACTTTCACTTCTAATCATGCTTTGCAAAGGGGCTGAATTGGCAGAGTAAATGTTAAAATAAAGTGTTATATTAAGCATTTTTTTAGCAAGGTGAGAAAATGGAGAGACTTCTATTATGTTGGTATTTAAAAGTTTCTGTTACACCGATCTATTCTAATTTAATTTAATTTTAATTTGACATTCTAATCTTGTTGTTATTTGTGAACAAAATGCTCTCATTACAATTCTCCAGAAGATTTACTATGCACGCAAGTTCACGCAAAAATTTGTGTGCATGAGCTGAGACCTGACGTGAGATTTGATCAGCCACCACTCACAACCATATTGATAAATGCCAAGTTTTGCGTGGAAACAACTGTACACCCAGTTTTCTGTCATATGTTTGTTTTCATAAATGAGGCCCATTGTGTTTAAATTTGGTTTTCTGTTCCTGTTTGCCTGAATTCTCGTTCCTTGTTTCTTTCCAATTGAGTTACCCACCTGTTGCCTGTTTTGTTGATGATCATCCCTTCTGTATTTAAGCCCTTAGTTTTCATCAGTTCTTTATCCTGTGTTAATGTTATGCTAGTGTGTAGTGCTTTGTTGTTCCTGTTGTTTATTAAATAATATTAATTTATTAAATATTTGATTGTCTTTTTGTGTCACATATCTCTCTTGTTGGATTATCTACTACAACTCACCGTAACAAACAGGTCATAAAAATATATTTACTTCATATAATTATACAAATACTTGCATTAATGTAGAATGAAAAAAATAATAAAACTTAAAATAATAAAATCTTATATATATATATATATATATATCTTAATCTAATAATCTTATAATTCCTGATTACTGTCATAACTCATGTGAAACCCTCTATATATTGAATGTGGTAATGCATCTATACTTTCAGCCAAGTATGTTTTTGGCTTGATTTTGTCTTTTAATTGTGAAAATGTTGATGTAATACCCATAAATCAACTTCAGTATAATTTCTCTGTACAAGTCTCATTCCAAAAGCTCAGCTTTAAGACCTCCTGCCCTTTTGGTCTCTGCTTTGTTTCATACTTCAGGTTGTTTGATTCATACTGTAAGCATAAGCGAAGCACTTCCAATGATTTCTTTTTTATTTTTCCCATGCCACAGATTTCTTTAATCAAAAAAAAAAAAAAAAAACTTACAAAATGACTGTAAAAGCGAATACTCAACTCCCTTTTTCTAGCACAAGGCAAATTGCCAGTTCATTCCATTTGGAACGAAGCCGTTTTTATGCAAGTGGTGTGGAGACAATCACACACACGCTTCCACGAGCTGACAGACTCGCACATGAAGACATTCAACCAAAAATGGCCTGGAAAATATGGAAAATGCTCAAGCGGTGACCATAACTAGTGTACTCAAACGTTTAAATCTGTTTTGGTTTGTACAAAGACGTAAATGGAATGACTGTTTGTGGTAACACTAAACCACTTTTCTTTGAAAGCCTTTTCATTGCTCATGTAATCACATTGACGACAGCAATTAGTTATAATTGACTACATGAAGGGATTTATTTTGTGTCCTTGTGGCTTGTTGAAGAGAGGTGGGCTATTACTTTTCTAAGCAATCACACTTACAATTTAATTTGACAGGCGATAAAATGGCCGAAAAAAAGTACACTTTAGCATAGCAAAAAAAAAAAAAAAACACAACAACAACAACAACAACATCATGTATATAAATATTTTTGTAGTTGCAATTTAGTTAATCAAATGTAATGTAATCAAATAACACAATACAGTTCAAATTATAATCAAGTATTTTACTTCAAAATAAGTGTATTTCTTTAAAGCAAGACAAAAGATCTTTAAAAAACATGATGTAAAATGAACTTTAAAGTAAAACTTAAATTTACATTACAAAGTGTTTACTTAAGTGTGTTAATAAACTTGAAAGTGTAGGCCTACTTTCTTTAAGTACACTTAAGTGGCCTTTTATTTCATTGATATTATCTACAAGTACAGTTTTTTTTTTTTTTAAATAAACTTTTAAAGGGGTGGTATAATGTCACTTTTACAAGATGTAAAATAAGTCTCTTATGTCCCCAGAATGTGTATGTGAAGTTTTAGCTCAAAATACCCTACAGATCATTTTTTTATAGCATGTTAGATTTGTCACTTTTTGAGGGTGAGCAAAAACGCTCCGTTTTTGTGTGTCCCTTTAAATGTAAATGAGCTGCTGCTCTCAATAGGGGGCGGAGTTTCAGGAGCTCGTGTTAGCACTTAGCAGCGCCTCACATTACCTCACGCAGACGCAGACTCACTGAAAATGTCAGAAACTGTTCAGCCTTCTATGTTTAAAACGGAGTTGGACAATGATGGAGACGCTCAAAAAGAAGTGACAACATTTTGAATGCAACAGGCCGCTTCTGAACGGTTAGTTGATTCATTTATGACGTTCATGTGGAGTTAACTGTCTTGAAGTCATTGATTAGCATATTCTGTCATGAAAATCTATAAATCGCACGTGTGTGAACTGTTTACAAAGCTAGAGAATATATGCTGCATGAAGACAGAACAGGTATAGTTTAGTTTAATTACGGTTATAACTTGTCATTTTGTCATCTTGCTTTTATGACATGCTATTGCATTTGTGTTATGTACTGTAATGCAGTAACATGGCCTCACCCCTTTGTTGCGTGTTCCCGGGGGCAGGGTTTATGTAAATTTTAGGGTTAGTGATGTCACCAACCCTGTTGTAGTCCTTAAACAGAGAGTTCTTTAAAAGACAATATCTTCGTTTGCATTGAACTTTCAGTGCTGAAACTTTCCAGATACTGTTTATGCTCAAGCAGCAACATTACACACTAACTAAAGTTAAAAAAGTGAAATCGCAATGAACCACCCCTTTAAGATTTGATGAACTCTACAAGTGCACATTCAATACAGTTAAGCACACATAATTTTTAAAGGGGAAGCTCTTTTGAATTGGGCCAGTAAGAAACCACCAAGAAACTGCAAAGCAATACGTTAAAATCCACTCAGAACCATTAGTATCTGCATAGCAACACCCTACCAACCATCCACAACACCCTTGCTTTGTTTGCACTGGCAACACCACTTATATTTTCTTCATAAAACGTTGAAATCTGGTGGAAAATTTCCAAAAATGATCTAAGACAAAGGCTTGCGCTTTGATGCATCATATCTAATTTTGTTCAAAGAGGAAGTTCCGTGCTCCCAGTTCCACTGCCTCATGTGAAGGTCACTGGCTAACAATGTTACAGCTTCAATCCAAACACAAAGCCATACATCAGTGGGCAAGAGCAGAACGAATTCAATTTGATGTCATTAGCTGACCAAGATGAGAGAAGGAAATTTACCTTTAACAAGATTAATGGGCAATTACAGGGACATCCCATTAATTTCAGATAGTTCACTGATTTACAGTGGCATAGCGTATTGACCTGGAATAGCATCAAAGATTCTGGCAAGATTCTATTGGTTTATGGTCCTAACAGATGCTTTTTCACTGTTAACATATCATGTGCAAGCATGATGGTACAGCCAATCACAATGGTACTGGTACAATGCGCATTTTCCAAACAACATTCAGCATTATTTAGAATATACCAGTATCAGACTCATGTTTACAAGTAATAAATCAAAACCTGCCATTCAGAAAGTTCTACATATACCCCTCAACTTGTATGTTAACTTAAAAGTAAAAGTGTTGTGGGCCCCCTTAGGGAACTTCAAGTTGAAAAAAATAATACTTTGGATAATATCATCAGCAACCAACAACATTCTAGTTCTCTTAGCTCTGTTTAATGTTTTACCATGTTTAAATAGCAACACATTGTTCTCCAAAATCAGATTCCATTGCATCCCATGAAGCACTATTTGTCCCTAAAGATTCAATACAGCACTCAGTGATGACAGTATCATCACTAAAAGTAGCAAAGCTATCAGTTTAAATACAAAGTTCTGTCATGGAACTCTAGATAGTGCAGGCTGACAGGTCCTTAACTCAATCTGCTTGCAGTCACATAATTCTCAGCACAGCTGATTGGTTCTCCACCTTCCCCAGGTCCACCTGCATAGATCGGGTAATGCAACAGGTAATTCATGTATGGTATATTGTAGAGCAGCAGCATGTCTTACTTGCTCACAACAGCGTGTTGTGTATGTATTGGCAGTAGCAAGTCCCGTACTTGCTCTGCAGCAGCAATAACCAAGAGCAGCAGCGTAGCAGATCTATTCCGCCAAGACCAAACATATGAACATTGTCATATCCATTACCATGCCAAACACTCAGAGTTGTCATGACAGAACTACATTTCTCAGTAGCAAGAGCTGCTTTTCCACCATCGGGCCGAACGATTCTCATTGCGTAACCGTTCCATTCCTTGCCGATCCGGGCCAGCTGGTACGGTTACGGTTTCATTTTCCACTGTAGGGCTGTAGGGCACTGTAACGGCCGCTCTTTGGAATGTAATATAAAAGCGTCAGTTGTTGCCTTGGTAACACAACGGTTTACTGATGATATAAGATGTAATAACGGCTGTGTTATGGAAGAGGATTAGATATTTCTTTTCATTGTATTATTAATTTGTGTTTACATCACTGAAATAGAGTGCTTAGCCAGCTACGGAGAAACTGGTAACTAGGCAACAGACAAGTGACCAATTCTGTGTGGCGACGTCACTTCACGGATTCTACTGGCAGGATTCAGCAAGGTTAGACAGCCGGGCCGAAAACGGTTTGTAACTGCGCTGTGCCGTACCAGGCTCCAGTGGAAACGCAACTTGAACCGTTCCTTACCATTCTAAGAACTATTTGGCCCAATGGTGGAAAAGCGGCTAAGGTCGCAGGTTAAGGTAGGTTTTGAAGCTGGCATGCTGGTTTGGTCCATGCTGGTCCTTGCATAAACCAGCTCAAACCAGCATACCAGCTTCAAAAACTTCCTTACCAGCATATGCTGTTTTTTTCAACAGGGAGAGATAAGTGGGAAGGCCTGAAAACAGACACGGAGGCTGCTTTGATCCCGCTTTTCATGTGAGTAATACGGTTTTGATTGTCTGGAGCTGCTGTGCTGTTTGCAACTAACAACGAACACTTTGTATTTACTCTTGTGTACTGTACGTTCATTTTGTTGTGCTGCCTTGTTGTTCGTTCATCAACTGCGCTTTATTTTTTGTGAAGCATTTTGTTGCGTGTCAGCTGTGATAAACAGACATCCACTTGCATTGCGTGTGTAAGAGTGGCCAGATAGTGAGAGTTTTGCTGTTAATCCACTGCACACTGACAACAGCTAGAGAATGTGGTGTTTAGCGTCATTAATAGTGCATTCGCCTTGGATGCCAGCAGCAATCGGGCCAGGGTTCGAGACCAACTCAGAGCAGGGTGGTTAGTATTTGAGTGTGAGTTTTGGAGGTGGAGCAATGAAGAGATGGGTGGGTTTGTTTGGGTTGATTTCAAATATCAACAATATCCAACAGCGTTGTTCAAAATCTACTTACTGCACCTTTTAAAGAGGGCAAATTTTAAAACATGCATATATTGCATTATATAATTGAACAATCTGAGCAGTATTCCCTTGTGAAAAAGTGTTTAATTGTACTGAATGTACACTTGTACTTCAAATCCTAAATAGTATTTTTTTATTATTATTATTATTATTTTTTTTTTTTTTTTTTTTTTTTTTTTTTTTTATTGCAGATAGTATATTACTGAAAGAGAGCACTGTTTCTTACACTTAGGTACACTATTAAAAGTGCACTTCATAATAATGTCAAATTAAAAGCTTTTACACATTGAAACTTCATCGTTACAAATTACTTTTTTTTTTTTTTAAATATATGACATACAAATAGAAATAGAATAGAAACTGCATTAAGGTACACAAAAAGTTTACCACGAATGATCATCAATGCATTCAGCAGTACACTTAATCCATATTTTATGGTAGATATATAAAAAAGACATTTTAACAAAGAGTACTTATTACAGAATTAAAGTCCCCCTGTGGTAAAAAATCAAGTTTTTAATGTCTATGTGGTGTTTTAGCATATTGATAGACATATACTAAATTAAGCAAGAGTGTAGAGTTACATTCAAGCTATTTTAAGGCATGAAGGAAAAAACATTTAAATATGTCATTTTGGTGATCAAAGATGAGTTTTAAGGGATACAATTATTGACTACAGGGGGACTTTAATATAAGGAATATTTTTAAATGTGAACTGAATATGATGTTTTCAGACATTGTATGTTTTTGTTTTTAGAATTACAATATATTTATATGAAATGTAATAAGTTGAATTTAGGACTGCTTTTTTGACCCACTTAAGTACAAATTTTATATATAATATAATTGGGTTTAGTTATTAGTCCATGTGTCTTCTATGACTAGCTATCATGCTAGTAAATCTCACCCATTAAGTTAGCACCCACACCTGTGAAGTAGAGTAATCTACTAACTTGCACTGTACAGTCAAAGCTGCCTGGCAAGATAAACTAGATAATCTAGGATTGCAGTATTGTGGCGGTAGGCAGAGGTTGTGGGGTAGTGTATACCCTTTGGCTCAGGGATTGTGGATTAGTTGGATTTTCTGAGCGGATTTTCAACAGGAGCAGTAGTGAGTCATCAATTCCTTTAGCCCTCTGAAGTTCTGGGGTTGTAAAGTTGGCAGTGCTTGGCTTTGCTTAAGGCCCTACCTGACGATGCCAGAAATGGGTTGTCCAGCACTCATCTCCGACCTCGAAAGAGAAGTTAATAAGGCTTACCCTCAAATGAATTGCTGTCACAGCACAATTATTTTAATTCCAGCTTGCACAAACAAGAGCCAATTGAAAAGAGGCGTGGGGCCATTGAAGCAGCTAAATGATTACTGGCCATTTACGGAAATCCAATATGAAGAACAAATAATCATTTTGAAATAACAGATGATGTGCAAGACCTCTCCACTAGGTTCAAATAAAAAGCAAAATATTCCGAATTTTTAATATTCCATTTAATACTCCAATTTTGGATCAGGTAAACGTCCTGAGTTTAGAAATGTTCAACTAGAACCCCTAAAACCATTTAAAACTTTCCCTGCCAGCATTTTTTTTTTTTTTTTTTTAAGTTGCCAGTCACCACCAGCGTTTTTTTTTTTTTATAATTTTCACAAAAATCTCATGGCCTCCAGAATACTTTGTTGTATGAATATCTGCATGCAATATATCAAAAGAAAGAACAGAGACTTTCAACAACAAAACAACAAAAATGTTTTATTCTAGCCTCCTGCATTCTTTTTTTTTTTTTTTTTTTAAATCAACACTTGAAAGTGGGTTTCATTATAAAAACAACATCTCAAACAAAAAGCTACAATGTGCATAAGCAATGCTTTTATCGCTTGTTTTTTTTGTTTTAATCCGAAGATTCTGTACTCTTTCAGAAGATGCGTAATAACGCCCCCTACCATATAACAGTGAAAACACGGAAAGCTGTCTCATAAATTACGGAAAATTCCGTCAGTGGCAGGGAAAGTGTTAAAATGGTCCAATGCAATACTTCTCGTTTTAGTAACAGATGGATGGATGGATAGATAGATAGATAGATAACATTGATGTACAAGCACCAAAAGCCACTAAACGCCACATTCAAAAATGACAATGATATTGAGCAAATGCTCTCCGCACCTAGTATACGTTCATCAAATACTTTCGAACCTAAACATAGGAGCCTGCTTAAAAAAAAAAAAAAAAAAAAGCTGAAAACATGTCAGACGGACTATAGCCCAGAGTATACTTCGTTCTAGCACAAACAATGTCTCAGTTCGACAGGTGTTGGTGTGAAGGGCTGAAAAAATAAGAGGACATGATTGTTTTAGAGGTGGAACAACCTCTTTTTTTTTTTTTTTTTTTTTTTTTTTTTCGTGGAATAATATGCAACAATCAAATTCAGTTACAGTAATTTCATAAGAGTAGAAAAATTGTTTTCTCAAAATAAAGTGAATCCATTTTGACTTTGTTCACTTAAACCTAACATTATTTCAGCAATGTTGTCCCAGTAATAATGTTCTGTGGAAATTGCAGAAACAAATTCAGCTTCTATTCTAAATCAGATGGATAAGAAGAGAGAACATGTTCTGCCAGTGACGGAGTGGACATGGAGAGGTGGAGCAAGCTCACAGCTTTATTAGGAACTGCTGGAGATTGATTTCCTGTCAGGGTTGGGATGAGATTGATGGGGGTTTGGGAGATGGTGCGGGTGGGTGTCTATGGCATTACTAGAGTCTGAGAACTCCAGAACCATGCTTAGCAGTTTCTTTGTAATGAACACATTAGTCTACAGCTCCTTATCCATATTTGATGAGGATCTCAGAGATAATTAAACGGTTCGGCCCTACCATCTTTTGGGTTTTCATGCACTGCAAACTGTGCTCAGTGTCCTTTGTATAATGGCAGGCCTTCACCTCAAGTAAGCATTTTAGATCTCACAGGGCTGTTAAATGGATGGCCCACATCTAAACCGTAACATGTTTAGGATCCATTTACGTCTATTTGGCTCCCAGTGGTATTGATCTGTTCTATTTAATTTCTCGTTCTAATGAAGCTGCTTTTAAAGAGCTTCTGTCATTATGTACTTACACGAAAAGCCTATTAACACTTACTCAAAAAGCACAGTATAACACTTGTTAAGTCATCATAAAATTAAAATGGGCTTTATTTATTTTAATTAATTAAAATAACTTCCTGGTCTTACAATTCCTCAGTGCACATTATTCAAAAAAAAACAAAAAAACATTTAATCTGATGTCACCTAGGTCATGCAGGCTATTTGTTATTGTTAGTGTTGATGTTAACCAATAGTCAATTTTGTCTTGGCGTCACGTCAGTTAAGCTTTTTCCGTAAGTTGAATAGGGAAGGCATAGGACATAGCGTAAGCGTTTTGAACTGCAAGAGTAGAATAGTAGTTCAAGTAGAATACGGAAGGCGGTCTGGCGGAAGCTAGATATTTTACTTTTTATTTTTATTTATTTATTTTTTTTTTTACACAATGTAATCATTTACGTGAGGAGATTAAGAAGATGAGGCACTCGAGTCGGGAGGAGGAAAAATGCTGGCTGTTGCTTGTTCCACGACAGCATCAAACTTCTGTCATGGTCTCCAAAACTAAATCAGGAACAGTTTTTAAAAGCCGTTTTTAATACCAGTGTACTCGGCAAATGTGTTTATTTTAACTGTGCGGTGGTGCCAGATACTCTTTAATCAGTAATAACAAACAGAGATATAATTAATTTATAACATTAACAAGATTACTCGTTGAATTCATTTTGGGAGTGACAACTGAATGTATTTTTAGTCAAATGCCTATATATGATTAGTATTGACAAAGTTCAGAGGCTGTCTTATATGTGAATCAACTTACTTTGTTGTGTATTTTCAATATGAAAAATAACTTTTATATTGATGGATTTATTGCATTTTGGGAAAAAAAAAAAAAAAAAAAAATCTGTTTTTTATAATAAACCTTTGAAAATCAAAATCTAGATTTGAATTTTTAATGTTTTTATAACCAATAGATGCTATGTGAAAGTTTGAAACAGAAAAGAGTGGTTTTCATCTTGCTTCTTTCTTGGTAAAGAAAACACATTTTTACTCAAATTAATCAAAATGGATTTATAGCGTTTTGAAACCAAACTCTTCATACATTTTTTAAATATAATTTTAAATTTGCACTGCAAGTGCAATACACTTAAACACACTTCTTGAACCTTCACTCTAGTTTAACTTCTTTAAATTATGAGTAAATTGTAGCTTGACAAGCTAGCTTCTCCTACACAGTTTTTATGCAAAATGATCAAAATGAACTACCACATAGAAGGAGGTGTTATATATTCTGACATGTTTTGCTGTCTTCTAAGTTTCCTGGCTAAATAACAAGCAGTAGGTGTGTTTGAGTGTGTGCATGTCCATGTGTGCTCTCAATGCTAATAAAAGTCCAGGATGTGGAAGGGGTCCTGCTGTAGAGCCCAGTCCTCCACATGTTTTACAAGGGGACTTGGAATGTGATGTGGGCCCACTGCAGCCCTTAGATGCTTTTAACAGTGGGGCCGCAGTCAGAACCACAGGCCCGCCGGCCAATAGGGAAGGGCGGCACTCAAAACGGGGAACAGGCAGCTGTAAGTTCTTAGAGGCTACGCTTGAGTAAGTGCAGAAAGAGTGCCCGTGAGGTGACTGCAAAAAACAGGGTTAAGTCTGCCGTATATTTCCGTCCCCTACATCAACACTCCACTACACCACATGCAAAACGCAAAGAAGCGCTCGCCCACAGAACGACTTCCGATCCACCCGCAGTATATCAGGCCGAAGTTTCAGATTAGATCTCATACACTTCAGAATTCATCATTAATGGAAAATGAAACTATGAGGCTCTGAAGCGAGTAATTGGATGAAACTTTAAAGCACATTTTAGAGCTTTCAGGCCTGACTTCATTTTATGGTAAAGATTATCGATGGAAGAAGGAAGCTGTGCTAATTTATACCTTTGAAAGGCAGCCCTCTTTACTGATAAAAGAGTGTATTAAAATGTAGGCTTTTCTATGAGCTTAAAAAAGTAAGACTTTTCCTTAAGTTTCAAGATAGTAACTCTGTGGAGAGAGAAAAAAAAAAAAAAAGATTCTCATTTAATGGTGTCATCTAAACACTAGGCAATCTATTTTCATGGAAATATATTTTCATTTTGTTGATGTCAGTGCTCTGACTTAATACCTGCATGACTGGTGCTTAATCAGATAGCTTTTTAAAGGCATTGCAAGCTCACTGACCTGAAAACAATGTGCCATTTAAATTCAGATCACCTACTAGAGATTTTAAGAGAGATGAAAATTTTCAAAAAATAATATAATATAATATGTCACATTTTGTCTGTGTTTTGGTTTCATTTTCAATGATTTTTTAGTTTACTTCTCTTTGTTCTTGTTTCCTTTGTTCCTGTGTTCCAGCTTGCCCTTGGTGCATGGTAATTCATTACATTATTGATTAGAGCTCACCTGTTTAGTATTGTGTTCATTATCTTGTGTATTTAAGACCTTCAGTTTTCTCTGTTCTTTGTCTGGTGTTGTTTGTGCATGCATAGCACATTTTTTTTTTTTTTTTTTTTTTTTAGTTGTATATTCTCTTTGGAGTTCTTGCTTTTGTTTTGTTTAATAAAGTTACACTGCTCTTTGATCTGCTACGATTCTCTATATACAACATGCTTTTGCCAGCTCACCCAGCACACATTTTAACAGTGAGAAATTAATATCATTATACTGAGTTGGAGTGAACTATTCTTGCCTGCTGGACTTGCCTAACAGCAGAGCAGAAGAACCTGGAGAAAGGCCATCACCAGTGTCTGCAGTGTTAATGCCATTACTCACAGCCAGTTACCCCCTGTTAATGCCATTAACCAGAGCCCACCGCAGAAAAGTAGCCTGAGCCCACTGCAGACCCGGAGCCAGAGCTAATGCCTGCCATGGACCCTGAGTCAGAGTCTATGCCCACAACGGAGCCAGAGCCTGCAGCTTCGTCTGCTCCAGAGTCACAGCCCGCCGCCCAGTCTGACCAGGTGTGTGAGGCTTCTACATTTGTCCCTGTGGGAGTTTTAGTAGAGCTGGATGATGATTATCCTCCGCTGGTTCCAGTCAGCTCTGAGTATTCTTCGTCGCTACTGGTTCTGCCCTGCTCTTTCGGCTGGCACCAAGCCTGTTTCGTCACCCAGCACCTCGCCTCCCTCTCCCGCCTTCTCTACCTGCCAGCCAGTCCTTCGGCCCTGCCTCCACTGGCTCCCTTCATTCCCTTGGCTCCTCTATTAGTTCTGCCATGCAATTTGGATCCACATCAGGTCTTCTGGTCTCCAGTTTAGCCTTGGAAAGTGGATCCCCTGGCTTCGCCTCGGGCCTCCCAGCTTGTATCTCCACCTCAGCCAATTGACCAGTCGGCTCCACCTTGGCTCCTCTCCCCCTCGGCTCCACTTAGGACCATTGTCCTCATGGCTCCACAATACTCCCTCATCCCTTTGACTCCACCTTTGCCAGATGTCACTCTGCCTGCATCACAGACTTCCGGGCCTTCAGCTGTGCTTCGTCACTCCTCCTCTTCGGCTCTGTTGGGCTCCTCCTTCCCTCCGGGTCCGCCTTGGTCCTCAGTCCCACCAGCTCCACCTCATTCCTCCGGCACCCTGGCTCCACCTCGGCTGCTCAACACTGCGGTTTCTCCTTGGTCTCCAGGACTATCTGTGTCATCCGGTCTTGTTGTCTCTTCTGTTATGCCTGGGTCTCCAGATTTCCCGGCTCCACCGCTGGTGGTGGGACTGCTGACCCTGGCTCTTTCCACCATCAGTTCCGCTGTGGGCCTTTGTCTTGGCCGTACTCTGGGTTCCCATCTGGCTCCTCCCACCATCTGCGTTGCCCTGGTGGTCTCTTCTGGTGGTCCCCTTATCCTTTAAAATATGAGGGAAAGATCCTGGCCAGATTTGACAAACAAACAAATAAAAATGAAAATACAAATATTACATTTCATGTAACCTTTATTGTGAAGTTAGGCCATTTTTGGTCTGAGCATGTAATACAGTTTTGTTTTCAGTGATGACAAGCCATTTACGGCAGCCTGGCTTGACCTTCACTCTGAGGTTCTCTACACAGCACACATTATAACCCAGAAGTGTGTTTTGGTGTGTAATGTTGATTTATAAACAGGGCCGACCCAACAGAGCGCCAGTTGACTGATGGGGCCCTTTCTGCGAGCCGGCGCAGAACGCCAGAGCAGCTCAGAAGGGAGGAGTCGAGCACTGCCACGCAGGACCTCTTGATTTAGAGGAATAAAACTGTCCATTATCGCTACTTCTATTCTGGTGTTCCGTAATGCTCGTGTAATGGGATCCTAGACCATAAATGAGTGAGTCGAGCGGCTGTTTAACAGAGCCTCAACCCATAATCTCTGCACACTGGAAATTATGTGCTTAAACCGGTACGTTATTAATCAAAGACAGACAAGAGGAGACTGCAAGTCCCTTTAGGGAGAACAGAGAGCACATTTGGTAGTATTTAGTGTTGCAAGTAACTGCTAGAGGTGTGCATTATGGGATATCACCCTTTAGCGTTTCCTTGTTAATGAATTGCAAAGTATTCTCATTACTAGATAAAACAAAACCTGGATGTTTATTTCTTCTTTTTTTCTTCAGCAGGAGAGGATGGAAGTCAGTCCATCAGTCTTGGAGAGAACAGGGAAGCTGTTAAGACACAGGCCTGACCTTTTATCCTGCGTTGGGCGGCTCATCTGTCTTGCATCTTGGCAGAGGGGGTGTGGTGTGTGTGGTGTGTGTGGTGTGTGTGTGTGTGTGTGTGTGTGTGTGTGTGTGTGTGTGGAGAATCCAGCTTCTAGAATCAGAACAGAGAACAATCCTATCATCTGTGTGATAGACTATAAACACTCTTTCTCTCACTCAGTCACTTGCTCCCTTACTTACTCACTCCATTGTTTATTATATATATATATATATATAATTGTGGAGATGTTACTATAAAGTGTTTTTGTCAAGACAATATATTTCATTATTATTATTATTATTATTATTATTAGCAGTTCAGTCTGTGTTCTATACTCTACTGGACCAAAGGAAATATTAGCTGTACAATCAGTTCAGTGGTGATGAGAAAACAGGAGTTTACAGACTGATAGATTTGAACATCATCTGGTACGACTGGACATTTAAAGCCTGAGTGATGTACAGTACATATGATATGTATGATGATATGATGAGCACAAGTAGTGTTCTTTTAGAAGCATGGCCCACAACCAGACAGACAAATTATTCACTATCTCCATAACATTTAAGCACCATACAGAGGCCCTACATTCATCTCAGCACTCGCTTAGTGCATTTCAGCACTTCATCAATCAAGCAAACGGCTCATGGATCGTGTTTACAAAATATGCAGCCTTGTGGAGATGGATATTACCATAAAGTGTTTTTGTCAAGACAATATATTTCATTAATAATAAATTTTGCACTAAATTACTACAAAGTATTCAGAAAGTACCATAAAGTAAAATATATTTTGAAACTTCTGTAAGGTTTTTCGTTTTTTAATTTTATTTTTGTGCTGGCTTTCAGCAGTTTTAGTGTGCCAACATCCCAACAATGTCAAATGAATCTGATAAATCTGCATGCTGTAAATCAGTTATGAAGTTTCCATGGCCCCATTCAATGGGATTGTTAAGGGTTTCCAAAAACGGACAGCCAGTACATTTTCACTGATTCTTAAACCACACTGTGACCTACAGCTGCTTACACAGTTACTTGTCCTTTAGCATATGCTACTATTCAAAGATTCTGTTCAAATGACTGCACTGATGGCAGAAACAATTCCCTTCAGGGATCTTGGATTCTAGCAGATTTTTCAGGAGCACAATACTGATATATCTTCAGTTGGCCGTACCTGGGATTTGACTTTGACCTTGTTGGCAGCAATCTGGATCAACTACTTCAATCACTGCTCGCTCCGGTTCACTGCGCTAGGGATCATTGAGATGGAAGTACCTGGAAAATTGAAAACCACAGAAGACAGAATGAGTGTAATGTCTGGAAGAGTGGTGACGTGACACAAATTAATGCAACCTATTGTTAAACATTAACAATCATTTATGTCATGCATGCTGTATGTGGGATGGTGTCACATGGTGAAGATATAACTTTTAAATTTGAGAATGTTTTTGCTGAGTAAAATACCACATATTTTTCATATTTTTGTAATAATATTAAACGCATTCCGATAGATAGGGTAGATTTTAAGTAAAAGTTTTATATCAGACAAAAATATATTGTTTTGTTATATATATATACACAGTATTAATTATATATAAGTCTTATAATATATTATATACAACAGTTCGTTCTGGTTCTTGAATCTAAATCTTGGTCTTTCCAGCCATGTGAAATTCTACCATATTGCCACAGGAACCATTTCCCCGTTTGAATCACTCCGCTTTCAGCATTCTCACAGCAAGTGTCATGACAGACAAGCAAACCCACCATATTTTTTTATAGATTTTTTATAGAATGTAGTTTTAAGAGGTTTTTTTAGGCGAGTTTTATTTAGACCTCGGATATACGATTTATATGTAAAACATATAGCGCCTATTTGAAAATTTGTTAAGACGCTTTTGGAGATGTGAGCTCCAGGCCATCAGCGCTCATGTACCCGCAGACAACAGCTTCATCTCGGCAAGTCCTTCGGGAATTTGCCACAGACTCTTATGTAGATAGTGTTTTAAACAGGAGGTATAATTCGTTTTGGGTATATCAAATAGGCAATCTTTGGTCTTATTAATCTATTACTTGTTCCAGAGCTAATAGTTTCGGCTTAAGGGTTATATTAAGTTTCATAACATTATATTTACATTAAAATTAAATCCGGTACTAACTAGAGTACTGTTTTTGTATGTTTGACTGAACTGTTTGCTTCTGTTTATTTCCTTTTTTACTTCTTATACTGTTATAATGGCTATTCTTGTTAATTTTAAATATTATTGTTTAATAAATAACATTTTATATAAATAACATGCCGTATTTTTTGGTATTGAGAAAGAGTCTGTTAGTGATTTCGACTTCAGTGAAAGTTACATTAATATGCAATTAGATGGCGACAAAGACAGTCTTTATGAGTGAGTCAGTTGCAAAGACTTTTATATTGAAATGGACTGAAACAAGGATGTTGTTTTTATTTTACCGGCAATGATGGCTGGAGGCTCTGGCATGGCGGGCATGACATGGAGAGGCTCTGGCGTGGCGACCATGATGTGTAGAGGCTCTGGCGTGGCGGCCATGATGTGGAGAGGCTCTAGCGTGGTGGCCGTGACGTGGAGAGGCTCTGGTGTGGCAGCCATGACGTGAACAGGCTTAGGCTTGGCAGGCATGATGTGAACAGGTGTAATGTTCAGCCCAGAAGGTTGAATTTATATCAATTAAAATGGGGTTAGATTATACTGCATGAGAGGTTAAGAGTGTTAAAAAGATGAGACGTACAACAGAAATAAGGTAAATAAATAAGTATTTAAAATATTCACAAGGAACTTAAAACAACACAATAAAGCCAAAAAAACCTTAGTCTGTTAAAAGCATACAGTCTAAAACACCATACCCTAAAACAGTCCAAGAATCCTAGTGTGCTGATAAGTCCCAATGTGCAAGTGACAAATGTCCACCGGTGTATATACAAATGTCCAAGTTTGCAGTACTTTCTGGAAAGGTAAGTCCACAGGTAAGTAACTCCACAATCCAGGTAAGTAGTGTCTGTTAGTGAGAGACTGTTTACCATGCTCCCTCTTTTATGCTGGCTTACTTCCTGATTCCTGTCATGTGGTCAGTCACATGAGAGGCAGACCCAGATTCATTTAAAGACATACACATATTAAATCCAATAAGAGGAAAAATGAACTAAAAAAACATGTAAACCAATTAAAACTCTATTATACATAAAATCATTGTAATAAATAGAGCGGTAAAACATGTATTTTATGTGACAGTGTCACACAGGCTCTGGCTTAGCAGGCATGATGTGAAGAAACTCAGGCTTGGCAGGCATGACGTGAACAGGCTAAAACAACCAATGACAACAGGCTTGTTCGACTTCATGCGGCGCCACAAAGATCGGCTTCCGCCTGACAAAAGCATTGCATTCTGGTTAGAAAATTTGTCCGACTCTCCTCGGTGCTGCAGCCACCTACGATCACATGTGCCATCAAAGTACCCTGAGAGCAAAACGAGACCAGCTGCCAAGGTCAGGCGCTGCAGTTGCTCAAAATCGGCTGCAAAAGTCTTGATGACGACACACTTTAATCTCATTGGTCAAATTTTGTGGTGACAATGATGATGTGTGTTTTGTGTTTTTCAAGTTCCTGTATTTAAACAACCTTGATATTGAATATCTGATATTCAAAACATGGGAATTTCAATTGCATCCACTTCTTCGTCTACAATCTACGCAAAAATAGTGTGGTCTGCCATGACTGATGTTGGTTCGGCACACTATGGAAAGCACGAAGTGTCTGACCTGATGGCCTTCTCTGTACTCCTCCTCCGCCTGCAACCGGCAGATCTCGACAGCCAGTGGCAGGGTAGTGTAGTTCATCTCGAACAAGTCTAACATGACACATTCACAAGGGGAGCACATGGCAAGATCACACGAGGAGCAAGGGTATCACATGATAACAGGAAGCACATGGTAAACATAACAAACAAAGCAATGAAACATAGCATGAACTTGAAAATGAACCATGAAACATGAACATGACACAAGACCAAAACAAGACATGACAATATGTGATGCGATCTGAAAATATCTTGGCAAAATTCGCCTGTTAAGTGCAGAAAAATAGCGATTTATAGTGGCAAGGTAGTCTTTCTCTAATGTTACTGTTTAAGAACACACCCAGCGTAGGTAAAAAAAAAATAAAAAAAAAAATAAAACGGCCATAGTTTTCCCTCTTTATTTCACTTTCATAATTTATTTCACTTCTACAATAATCTGACTAGTGTCTTATTTAAAACAAGACCAACCTTAGGTCTATATTCCAAAGCATTCTTGAATTACAACCATTTATGTTTGGATAGTGCATTTTCATGTCTATGTGAAAAAAGGAGGTGACAGTTATTTAAACCTGTTTTTCTCAGAATTTCGTTACTGAAAATCAGAGCGATCATCCGACTTCAGATAACCATAACTTTTGTTACAGACAAGCAATGAAAGAAGTAAAAACAGATTTGGAAAGAGCTCGAATCCACTATAGAATCAAAGTGTGTTTTATGTTCCTGGGGCTGTATTCACAAAACATTTTATCTTACCACTAAAAGTTCTCCTAAATAGCAGTAAAAGTTCTTAGTTAAGAGTTTTCTCTTAAAACCTATTCACAAATCTGCTGAGACCAACCTTTACTAAGGACTAGAGAGAAATCTTAAGCTAAGAGTAAGGGTGGTGTTGACCTCGTTGCTAAGGATGATGTCAACACACTAAGTATGACCACAGTGATTAGCTGATGGGGGAGGAGTCTCTGTCAACGATTTAATCATAGAAATATTGTAGAATGAGATATGTTTCCATATTAAAATACAAATGTTGCCCTATTCAAATAAATATATATTTTTTTTTTTAATAAAAATGTTGCCATATTCAAATACAGTTTTTAAATGTAGGCTAAGTGTCAGTAATAAAACTAGTATATACAGTTAATTGTCCACCTCTTGGATGTCTGCATCTCAAGAGAATGCAGAATTCAAGTGACAAATTATGTTTTATAAACAAAGTTTGGAAGGAGCACATTCAAACGGTCTATCTAATAAGCTTGATCTATATATACAGTATCTCACAGAAGTGAGTACACCCCTCAAATGTTTGTAAATATTTTATTATATCTTTTCATGTGACAACACTGAAGAAATTTGCTACAATGTAAAGTAGTGAGTGTACAGTCCCCTCAAAATAACTCAACACACAGCCATTAATGTCTAAACCGCTGGCCACAAAACTGAATACACCCCTAAGTAAAAATGTCCAAATTGGGCCCAATTAGCCATTTTCTCTCCCCGGTGTCATGTGCCTCGTTACTGTTACAAGGTCTCAGGTGTGAATGGGGAGCAGGTGTGTTAAATTTGGTGTTATCGCTCTCACTCTCTCATACTGGTCACTGGAAGTTCAACATGGCACCTCATGGCAAAGAACTCTCTGAGGATCTGAAAAAAAGAATTGTTGCTCTACATAAAGATGCAGCACAGTGACCAAGACCATACAGTGGTTTAACAGGACAGGTTTCACTCAGAACAGGCCTCGCGATGGGCTACCAAAGAAGTTGAGTGTATGTGCTCAGCGTCATATCCAGAGGTTGTGTTTGGGAAATAGACATATGAGTGCTGCCAGTATTGCTGCAGAGGTTGAAGGGGTGGGGGGTCAGCCTGTCAGTGCTCAGACCATATGCCGCACACTGCATCAAATTGGTCTGCATGGCTGTTATCCCAGTAGGAAGCCTCTTCTAAAGATGATACACAAGAAAGTCCACAAACAGTTTGCTGAAGACAAGCAGACTAAGGACATGGATTACTGGAACCATGTCCTGTGGTCTGATGAGACCAAGATAAACTTATTTGGTTCAGATGGTGTCAAGCGTGTGTGGTGGCAACCAGGTGAGGAGTACAAAGACAAGTGTGTCTTGCCTACAGTCAAGCATGGTGGTGGGAGTGTCATGGTCTGGGGCTGCATGAGTGCACGGCACTGGGGAGCTACAGTTCATTGAGGGGAACCATGAATGCCAACATATACTGTGACATACTGAAGCAGAACATGATCCCCTCCCTTCGGAGACTGGGCCGCAGGGCAGTATTCCAACATGACAACGACCCCAAACACACCTCTAAGACGATCACTGCCTTGCTAAAGAAGCTGAGGGTACCTAAACCCTATTGAGCATCTCTGGAGCATCCTCAAACGGAAGGTGGAGGAGCGTAAGGTCTCTAACTTCCACCAGCTCCGTGATGTCGTCATGGAGGAGTGGAAGAGGACTCCAGTGGCAACCTGTGAAGCTCTGGTGAACTCCATGCCCAAGAGGTTAGGGCAGTGCTGGAAAATAATGGTGGCCACACAAAATATTGACACTTTGGGCCCAATTTGGACATTTTCACTTAGGGGTGTACTCACTTTTGTGGCCAGCGGTTTAGACATTAATGGCTGTGTGTTGAGTTATTTTGATGGGACAGCAAATTTACACTGTTATACAAGCTGTACACTCACTACTTTACATTGTAGCAAAGTGTCATTTCTTCAGTGTTGTCACGAAAAGATATAATAAAATATTTACAAAAAAGTGAGGGGTGTACTCACTTCTGTGAGATACTGTGTGTGTGTGTGTGTATATAATATATATATATATATATATATATATATATATATGTATGTATATATATGTATGTATATATATGTATTAGGGCTGTCAATGGATTATTTTTTTTAATCGCTTGTTTAACACATCCATTTTGCCATCATTGCCTAAATCCAGCAAAGTAAACCATTAGATTGAATGGTTTACAGAATCACAAAACTTTTTTCAGCTTTTTTCAAGGTAAAGATGTCGTTCCAAAAAAGGACACCAAATAACCAAATGATATGATTTAATATAATTCATACATTTAAGCACCCATAAAAATCAACAATGCTTTACAGGTTTTTCAACTATCTAACAATAGTTTTCAGGAACAGAAATTTAATAAAGTAATCAAATCTAAAATAACTGCATATAAACTTATTTGAATAATTAATTAAAATAAAGATGAAACATTAAGTTACAAAAGCTTCAGTCAAGAGTGATTTCTTCGTCTTTTGTCATTTGATTAACATTAAAACACATAGAGCAGGAATATTAGACTGCTGTCTCTTTAAGACATAATTCAAAGATCCAGCACACTGATCTGATACTCATGCATTGTCTGTCTCGTTTTTCTCTTAAGACATAACCTACTATGTTTGTTATAGGATAATCGCTAAGATGGGCATCATTTTTGTGTGAATTTGTCCGTTTAGGTGCAAGACGAGAAAGAGAATTTGCTCGAGAGTATTTGCGCGCTGTGACGCGGCTCTCCATGTACGCGCTTCGGATGAGTACACACAAATCTCCCCACAGCGCGCACTAGTTCTCTTTCATGTCTTACGGATGAATCTTTAAATTGGCAAGGTTTAAATGAGTTTAGTTTAAACAAAGATAACAACGTAAGATGTTCAGGTCTCACCTGCGGCATGTCATTGAACATTTGTTTATAGTGACTGTTTTGTCCATGTTCTTTTAAACATCACTGTTGTAACATATTGGGAAACCAGAATGCATATCCATCGACTGAAACATACATTAGCTGAATCCATCTGTCTGTTTTGCACGTTGTTTTCAACAAACCATATTATAGATGCGTCGTCAGATTTGGTCCGCATGTACCGAACCGTGGGTGGAGAACCGAACGGTTTGATTTTTTTTTTACAGTGAACCGTTCCATCCCTAACAGCAACATACACAGGAAAAATCCAAACATTATCCTGAATGTGTGTGAAAATGTGTGTGAACGTGTACTGAAATGTGTCTGTGCATAAAGACAATGTGCGATCAGTGCGTCAAGAGCGCTCATACATGATTTATTTGCCCATCAATATAATGGACTCACGCATGCTTAATGTACGACTCCTGTACGTCACCGCAATCGTCTTTACTTTGATTGCAATCCTCATCCATCAAAACTTTCATAGCAAGAAGCTGGTTTGCTTTATCCAGCCGAGAAACATAGTTTTCATATCATCTGGCCTTACAGCGGTGGGATGTTTCGACGTTCCGTTCAGACAGGAACAGCGCAATGCGGGAGGGCTCACGCTCTTCAGATACAGTGACAGAATATGACAGACAGTTTGTGTTTTAAAGCGAAACAGACACTGGAACGAATAAATCTTTTTGCCATCTCTAATATAATCAGCATGGACTCATGTAACTGCGTGACGTAAATTACGTTATGACGCAATTTCACATGCTTCCGTAATTTTTTTGCATTAAATGCGTTAAATTATTCTAACGCGTTAAGGATTTTGAATTAATCGCATGCGTTAACGTTGACAGTCCTAATAAATATACACACACACACACACAGACGAGAGCCATCTCGCCTATTAGTTACCTCGACAGTTTTCTGCATCCCTTCGCCACCCCGTTCCTCACTCTCAGCTGGGATACGGGGAGTACTGGGTTTGGGCTAAATTCCAAGCTCAGAGCCCTTGATCCCCTTGGACAGCACACCAAATACGCGTATTATATATTTTTTTTTACTCTATTCAATCATTTGTAAGTGAGCTAGTGATAACCACTGTCACAGGTAATCGGACAATATTTATTTATTTGTTAAAGATGTATTTTTGGCGTCTCGTCGTAGATTCAAATCTATAAATCAAAATGTATTGCATTTATGAAGAAAAAGTTCAGCACCTAAGGCTCTATCGCTATTGCCTCAGTGGTGTACAGTGTCTTTGGGTGGATTAGGATTGTTTGTGATTTGGTCTTAGTGACTTAGGAGTCCTCTTGACTACTCCTAATGTTTCACAGATTTAAGAGCTAGTTTTAGTGCTAAAATGCTTTGTGTAATACTATTAGAGCAAAAGGACTCCTAAAATTAGGACTGACACGCCCATTATTTTTAAGAGTTTTTCCTAAATCTGCAATTTAGGAGCTACTTTTAGTCTTAAGATGTTTTGTGAATATGGCCCCTGGTCTATAATGGTCTAAAAAAAAATTATTTTTTTTTTTTTTATTAATAATACAAAAAGAAAACGTTAACACTTTACAATAAGGTTGATTAGTTAATGTATTAACTAACATGAACTAACCATGAGCAATGCATTTGTTACTGTATTTACTAATCTTCGTTAATGTTAGTTAATGAAAATACAGTTGTTCATTGTTTGTTCATGTTAGTTCACAGTGCATTAATGTTAACAAGATTTTAATAATGTATTAGTAAATGTTGAAATTAACATTAACAAAGATGAAAAAATGCTGTAGAAGTGCAGTTCATTGTTAGTTCATGTTAACTAATGTTAACTAATGAACCTTATTGTAAAGTGTTACCAAAAATAATATAATTATTTTTCTTTCAGTGAACAAATGTAATCTGGTTGATTCCATCATATTAAATAATGTTGTCAATTTCATTAAAATGCCACATGAAACAGTTTTAGGTTAGAAATATGGAATCCCCTCACACATGCATGCCAATCTACTCTTGCAGGAATCCTCAAAGTCCTCAAAAATATCCTCAAAGCATGCATGTTTGATTTAGTTATAAAGAAGCCAAACTCTCCAGCTTAAACCGTGCAGTGTGGATTAAAAAAAAAATAAACCGCTAAACCCACTGGACTAGTTAACTGTTGCACAAGTTAAAGCATGTCACAAGTGTGTTTTTGCATGGATGCTCTTGCGGCAGAATAATAGCGCATATAAATGAGATGACCGCAAGCAATATTTAAAAATGAGGATCTCTGCAGAATAAGTATGTGACGCTTACATGAACAAGACCAATGAAAAATGGCACTTCATGTCAAAAACATTGCAGATACATTACAGATAGGCAACATTTTGATTTCATGTTGAGTTTAAGGATTTATTTCTACCTGATCTGACCTTAAAAATGAGTTTCATTGGTGTAACCTAATGAAGATTCAATCATTTTAGCAATATTTTTCTATATGAATTAAACCAGTTAATTTAGCCACATTTTAGGTAATTTTTGGCCAAATTATTATAATTATTATTATTTTTGTGCAAGTCATTACAGCTTTAAAGACAGAGGAGAAAAACAGTCAGCTTAAATCTCAATTTATTATTAAAGATAGATATAATTGTTAAAATAGCTGGCGTCAATGGGTATTGTGCAGTGCTGTGCTCCTTATGTTGACGTTTCATATGTATGAGTGCATATAATGAAGACTAAGACATTTACAGGTGTGTTTAAGCTCCAGATTGAACACACACCTGTTCTTATAATCTTACCAATTAACCTTTACACTCAGCTTGTATCCAGTTTCACTAGAACTTGTGAATCTTGAGACTGTGTATAGTGTGTCACAATGTCCAATCTCTTTATCTGAGAAATAGGAGATGGATCCTAATTCATATGCTACACCAGAACTCAAAAACACTCAAGTTAATGCTGGTGGATAGATATTTTTTTTTAGATATTTATTGCATCATTACTGTACATTGCATCATCATGGCTAGTAACAATGTAATTACAGTGTAATATATTATTACAGATTTAGTTCATATTTTGTTTATTTAAATATTTAAATTTGTCCAATTTTAGTTTCACTGTCATTCTTTCTTTTTTTTTTTTTTTTTTTTTGCAATTTAATTTTGGTTTTGTTTGTTTGAACTATGGTATTTTAAACATTTATTTTGCAGCCATGGAACTGTATTTTAGTTGTGTTGTTGGTTTTAAACAACACAACCAGATCCCATGTGACTATTTTACACTTTGGAAAATTGAATTGGTATGCTTTATAGAAAAAATTAAAATCAAGCATGAAGGTCCACTCATAAACCTAACCCTCAGTGGGGGCTAGGTTCACCTAACCTGAAGACGGTGTCGTTAGATTGTTGTTGATTGTCGTTAAAACAGTCCATGTGACTACAGTGGTTCAACCTTAATTTTATGAAGTGACTAGAATACTTTTTGTGAGCAAAAACAAAAAAACAAAAATCGACTTTATTGAACAATCTCTTCTCTTCCATGTAATTCTCCTACGCAGCTGACGTAGTAAGTACAGTGCAGCGCTTCTGTGTTTACGTCAGAATGCTGACCACGTATTGGCTGACGCTGCACACGTGAGCAGCAAGACACATATGTGTGATGCTGACGCAGGAGCCAGCCAATACTGATTCAGCGTTCTAATGTAGAACACTGAAGTGCTGAACTGTCTATACTATGTAAACTGCGTAGGAGACTGAAGAGAAGAGATTGTTGAATGAAGTCGTTATTTTTGTTTTGTTTTTGTCCACAAAGTATTCTCATCACTTCATAAAATTAAGGTTGACTGTAGTCATGTGGACTATTTTAACAGCGACTTCAGTACGTCTTTTCATTTTTGGGTGAACTAACCCTTTAATGTATTTATGTTTTTCATTCCTTTTGACTTTTGGGAAAGTGAAAAATAAACAATTGCAACTACAATTTAAAATATTTAATGGGACATAATTTGATAAACTAAATTTTTCCATTGGCTCAACATATTATTTCTGATTGAGCATATGTAGACTGTTGCCACAATTGATAAAATTCAATTCACAGAAATCCAGTTAGCCAAATGAAAAATTTAGATGTGACCAGTCACTTGAAAATTTTTAGTTGGAGAGGTCTGTTATTCTCCAATTCTAATAAATTTTATTTTAGGTATATTGTATTCATTTAAAAAATAGTTTTAGTTTTCATTTCCAATCTATGATAACACTCATCATAATTCATCCGACCGGACCCCTGGGTTATTTTTACTCTTTGCATATTGTTTATTGATTTGGAAATGTCATCTTCCAGGGTTTTACACTGACACCCATCTCTGGAGAAATAGGTCATTGACATTAAGTAATATACAGATGCATTGACAAGGTGTTTTTCACATAGCATATAAACTGCCCCACAGGCAAGGTCTATTAGTCAGATGGATTTGTCAGGAGCGGAAATATATGTCTGATGTCACTGCAGTGTTTCTCCAATTTCTGTGGAGGCCAAGAGCTGTAGGATGCAAACGGAAGAGATAAAGACCAAAGCAGGTGAACGATCCCAACGGGATGAATTCTAGCTGGATTTTACAAAGTCTGACTCATTTTTACTGCATTGGTATTGCTTTATAGCATAATAATCTAATAGAGCATTTTACTGGTTTTCATCAGAGGTTCAAGAAAAACTCTAAATGGTCAGTTACTCTGCTGTTACAAACCTGCATGACTTTCGTTCTCTCAAAGAACACAAAAGGAGAAATTTCGAAGAATGTTAAATCTTCCCCTGTATCATAGCTCCCAAATTCCCTTCCTTCACCATTGTAATCTGACGCATTACATTACATTTACTTACGGGACATTCAAGAATCATTGTGGTTTGGTGTCAATGAGGTTAAAACTTGATGTGCCAATTTTGATTGTACTTGAGTTTATAACTTAAAGCTATAAAGGCCCATACACACTAAGAATGCAAGGTAACTAACTCTATTAGCTCTAATAGTGTTACAGAATGAGACTCAGACAGAGGAATACAATTAAAAAGATGTCGTTATTGACAGCAACAGTGCAGATGGGATGATGGCAGGTAAGTAGGTACTTCAAATGATACTTTGATTGTATAAATGATGATAATGATGTAAATACATTTCTTTTCTTACAGGAGATCGTGGATGGACCAGAGGGAAGACAAATGGACGCACACACCTCACTAGTATAGGTGAGTATGGCTGACATGGAGACTTGGATAAAGGAAGACGCTGGAGTGGAGAACAGGGGAATACGTTGGAGTGGAGAACGGGAGAACACACTGGAGATAACACAGGAGGTAAGCACAGGAGGGACACTGGAGAATGGTCGCTTGGAGAAACACTGGAGAGAGACCTCTTCGTTGGAACAAGAGACCGGGCCGTGAGTGAAGCGTGCTTATATTGCCAGAGTGATGAGGGTGCAGATGAGGGGCAGGTGTGCATGATTATAATTCAGGAGAGGTGATGGCTGAAGGAGTGCAGGTGAGGTCAAAGAGTGATGATGGGAACTGAAGTGCAGACATGGTAGATCGGTGACAGTTAGCTTTCTAAAAGTGATTCCGATGATATTGTTCCTCTTTGCCGTTATAGTTGTAGTGTGAACTCTGCTATTTTTTTATATTTAGAACAATTTTTAGAACAATATTTTGTCATTATCATTATAGTTAATTTCCTTGGTGTCAACAGGCCTTAACATGGCTTCAGAAGACTTGGCATATAATGCTTAGAGTTATTTAATAAAGTTCACATCTTCAATGGCACTTCTATGGAGTTTTTGTCATTTATGGAACTATTGTTCCAGTCAAATTCTATTTATGTAGCACATTAAAATTTGCATAATTTGACGTGCTCCTAAATTCCAAAAAAAAAAGTTAAACGAGCAAATACTTAAAAGAATATACTCAAGTCCAAACTCAATGTAAATTTTTCAGGCACTTAAATACATGTTAATTGCAACTAAATGAAAATGTTTTATTTATTTTAAATGCAGTTAGTTGAACTTTGTGCTTCAACTAGTGCTTTTTTGACCCACTTAAGTGGACTTTTAGTACACCTTTATATGTAATTTCATAATTACTTTTTTTTTTTTTTTTGTCTTGGTTAAAGTGAATTGAAATATGTCATTTATATTAAAACTTGTATTTAAATATACTTGTATTTACATATTTGTAATGAAGTTGTAATTTAATACATTTAAAATATATTAACTTTAATTGCAATATCGCAAACACACTACAGTTAAAAATATAATCAAGTTCTTCACATGTGCTTTAGTATGTTAGTCAACACATCAAAATAAGTAAGCATCACAACAGATTATTCAAATATAATGATTTAGGTTACATTATATAGGATTTAGGTTATTTTAAGGTGTCTTTGTTACACTGTAATTATACTTTTAAGTACTGAGTAATATTAAGCAACTATATGTATTTATAGGGTGAGGATTAGGGTTTGGTTTGGTTTAGGGTTAGTTGCATGTAAATATGCATAAATTATAGTTATTACTATAGTAACTACGCGTAACATTTGTAACAATGACACTGTAAAATAAAGTGTTACCTTTAAAACTTACAGTACAGCAAGTGCACTTTGTTTCAATAAAATAAAGTTCACTTCTTATTCACAAGGGATGTCATTTGGGATTAGTGACTAAACGATTTAATTTTGGGGTAAACCGATTTAACAGAATATCCCCTTTCTGAACTTGCTGTGTGCAAAAGATAACGAAAAACGTTTTCATTTATTCAGCAAAAGAAAGAATGGTGACATATAAAACAGACAGTGAGGTGTTTCAAAAGGACATCTAGCCTGAATCTCCTGCCTTGCACCAGTGCACTCATTGTTGCATGTACAGAAAAAGAAGCCTGCCCCTCTGAATTATTTGTGTTCACTTACAAGTGAAGTACGTCTACATTTGTGCTGGAAACAAGATCATGAAGTCATGGAATTCATGAAGGAGCAGTGTGAATGATGTAAGAATAATGCCATGTCACTGCTAATACAGCAACAGCCATGCAATGCCAGGAAGAGGAAATAGCAGACACGAACTAAGAATTGTCTGAGTAGAGCAGCTCCCAGAAGCGCTGTGAATGACTGCTGGCAGATGGGCTAGATGACTAGGCCAGACTGGGCCAGATGCATTGGGAACAGGAAGACCCAGTGAGCCGGGTTTTAGATTTGAGATCACTTGATACATCAGTCAGTGTCCTATAAAAATGTTAATCACCGTCTGGACTAGAGCTATAAATGTTTATACGAGAGGTGAGCATATTTAGCGTGATCTTGACATGAACTTCTGGTATAAATTCTTACTCTGAAAATCAGTTTCCTCAGAGTTATGTGGTATGTGCACACCAGTTTTCAGTGGTTTTTTTTTTTTTTTTTTTGTACTTCTATTAATAGTAATATTCATTTCTAATTTAACTAATTTCTATTTTTCTAATTTTATATATTTCCATATTTATGATTATATTTATAATTATTATTAATGACAACAATGCTATTGTTACATTAGATTTTTATGATTATTTTTATTATTACCAATAAATATGGTCATTCCACCACATTGTGCATTGCACTTTTTCCCATTCATAAGTAATTTGAGTGCACCGTTTTTCCAATATCTAAAGTCTTTGGTACAGTATAACAGAGTTATAGGCCTTATTCACAGTAGCGCCATCTTTGATTTTTAAAGAGAATGAAAGTGAGGCTGTGAGGGATAGACATACAGTACTTCTCTTCAGTGAGTTGTACTGTTATTTAATCAAATATATATTTCCGTAGACGACAAATTTAAGACAACATGAGCTGTGGAAAATAATATAAGTGATCTAGGAGTTTTATACAGCTTTTTGCAGTGGATGCCATTGAAAAGACAGCAAGTCTGTCCCTCAAAGCCTCATTTTCATACCTGTTGTGGCGCTACTCTAAATAAGGTCTATGAACAACATAAGGGTGAGAAATAATGGCATGATAGTTATTAATAATAATGATAGTTCATTTTGGGTTAACTATTCCTTTAAGAGATTTAACTTCTATCATGACAGAATCTACATTCTTGTGAAGCCATTCACACCAGGGCTTATAGGATATTATATTAGAAACATTATATGATACTGATATCAGGGATATTTACAAAGATTATCCTTTTGTATTTACATTGGCTAAATATTGTACAATCAGCTGTGGAACAAAGGCTGCATTTGGGCTCATTTGATTGAAGAGATAAGCGAGCCGCCACATTGAAGTTATCTGATACACATGGAGTCTTCATGCCACATGCATTTAACCAAGGGCAAAGTGTCCTTTAAAAGAGTTCCTGCCGCTAGAAACTGGGTAATACTTTACATTACAGTGACTATATCCAACATATTATACATTAATATGATTCTTACAATGTAATAACAATGTAGTAATATTGTAATTACACAGTAATTACATACAGCTTCACTTTTAACAGATAACATTTAAATCAAGTCCACAAACTGTCAATTGCTGGCAAAAATGAAGAAACAAGACAAACAATGCATAATACTAATTACCTTTTTTATAACATTCAAATGCATTAGATTCATATATAATATATATTTTTTATTATTATTTATTTATTTATTTATTTTTTAAATATGACAAAAAGTAATTTTCAGATACCTGTGGCTCCAGTTCTCCTGACCAATCTGTAATAAGCATTTCTGTTCAAAGACTGCCAAGAAGAGCTAGTGTCATGTGTAACACTGCTAGGCTTCAACAGAGCTGCGAATCACTGTATCAAGCACCGTTCCTTGTGCATGTGGGATATATTTAATGGAGATGTATGTGCAGTGATGTGTGTCTCTCTTGCTGGCTGGTCAGTTTCATGAGCAAAGGCAGAGAGACAGAGATAAGCTCGGAGAAGCACAACACCATGACCTCACCATTAGAGATAAGAGTTCAGTGAAACAGGCCATAAGAGCTCCAGTGTTGACAGATGTTGAGTGAACACTTGGCATTTCCCAAAAACAAGACACAAATTGGTGTTCCAATACTTTAGCAATAAAAGCACAAATCTCATCTTTCAACTGAGACATATTAGATACATAAACAGCATGCAAGGCTGCATCCAAATAAATAAATAATAAAAATAAAATAAAAAATCATAGTCATAATTGTGACAATCTTTCGAATTCACATCAAAATATTTTGCACTAGTAATTTTTTATATATTTATTTTTCTTTGTATACCCAATTTGACCAAAAAAAAAAAAAAAAAAAGGCATTTGGACAAATATAGTCAATAATATAATTGGTAAATTCAGTTGGTCTCAAACTAACTAGCTTTTTTTTAAATGATATTATGTATAATATGATTGAATCAACCTGACAATATTGGGTTTGTCTTTTTTCAATTAATTACTGCAAATTATATGGTCTCTTTTATTAGAAGTTGCAATAACGCTAAAAAAAAAAAAAAAAAAAAAAAAAAAAAAAAAAAACTTTTGTGCTATTATCAAAAACATATATTTTATTCTTATTTAATAATATTGATGGAGCAACACTAGAGTGTTAAAATAATTTAAATATAAGGGTAGCGAGGGGCCTTTTACTATAGTACTATAGTGATACAGTAGTGTAGATGGTGGACATGGTGATATGGAAAGTCTGTACACGACTTTAGCCTTGTTTGGCTTCAAATAAAATAGTTTAGTGCAAAATGAAAGCAAACAGTCAATGCTAATCAGTAAAATACACATTTTGATAGATTCATAAATTTGTATCATTGGCAAGCATACATTTCAAAATTTAAATGCTTTTAAGGGCTGAGAATTTAGTACATTTCATTTCAAAGGATTCAGGCAGTTCCACCCTAAAAGACATCAATTAGTAAATCCATTTATATTTAAAGTAGCGTCTCTGGGTTATTTTCACGCTTGTCCGCAGGTAGCAGGATTCTGATGGAGTCTCAGGGTTTCAGATAAGCATGTTAAGCTTTAAAATAGCAGGGCAGAGAAACACAGGCAGCAGGGGTTTAATCAGAAAGTGTAGAACGGTGAACATTACTTGGATGTAGAAGGCTTTGACACTCAGAAAAACATTATTTATAGATATCTGAGTCACTATTCATTACAGTCCGTCATTGTAGATGGGGGAAGGTGCATTATAAAGTCATTTCATGGCAACTACACTAGTTTACCATGTCATGTTCTCCCATAAGTCTTAATACCTTTGGAAACTTTCATGAAGAGGTGTTTTGGTGAGGTTCTTGTGTTTAGCAGATGTAAAGTACACGGTTACAATCTTCCTTAAATTAATTTTCATAATCCATGGGGAATTGACTGGATGGGAAAGTGTCAGGTGACAGGATGTTGGAATAGGCAGGTTGAAAAAGAAGAGGATTTGTTGCACTGTAAAAAAACAAAATTTTAAATTGTAAAACAAAACAAAAAAACTTTTCATAGTTCATAGAACGTATTATATTGTGTTTGAAGCACAGACCAACTTTAATTGTTAAATTGTTACAACAATTTTTCCTTAAGTTTGTAAGTTTTTTTTTTTTTTTTTTCTCAACTTCTCATTTTTTTACAGTGTCATTAAACGAAAAGCGAAATCGTTTTAGAGGCAGAGCAAAATCAAGAGTATAAACAAGAATTTTATCTGTTATTACCAGATTTTGGACTTATGAAGTTTTTTAACACAGTCTCTTGACAATTTGTAAGTATTTTACGCTTTTACAAATTGGTAGCTAATAATCTATAAAACCTCACTCGTACGTTTTGGTATGATCTGCTTAAGCCTTCTTTCAGAAAAATCATCTGTTTTCATATGAGTCACATTGTACGAATTCATAAATTGCATCCTCGTAAAATAGTTATGTTTTCCTGTGAGACTGGGTTAAGTTCTTTAAAGAATTAGTTCATCCAAAAATAAATAATTTACATCATTTACTCACTCGTGTCATTTCACCCCTTTCAAAATGTGTGAAGATTGTTGTTCTTCACCATCCATTTACAATAAATGGGAACTGGAGCTTTTAAGCTTTAAAAATGATGCAAAACCACTATTAAAGAAGTTCAAGGCGTGTGTGCTATATTGTGTGCTATATTCCAGGTTTTCTGAAGTCATATGATAGTTTGCATAAAGGTGCATTAACATTAGGGGGGAAAAAAAATGGTGAAATTTCGCAGGCAAAAATGGTCCATTGTCTATGGTCAATAGTGTAGAGATGGATAAAGCATAGCTCAAACAGAAGTCACTTTCAAACCAATCAGCTTTCTGTTGGTCAACTCAGTGAATTTGCATGACCAACTTGAACCCGTTGCGAAATCTGCGTGGGAAAATCTTTCCGTCACACGATATTCCTGATTGTGTGGACTCCTATTGAACTGACTGGATTTCACCCACAAAAATTTGCCAAACAATGGTAAATGTGACCGCACCTTAAGAGTCTGATTCTGAAAAGAATTATTCTTTTGAGTCTGATCTTTTCAGTGAATTGGTTTTGGTCTTCATTCATTGTAAATGCATGGAAAGAAAGTCATTTAAGTTTAAAATTATATGATTATATGAATTAAATTATATGATCGGTGTGAAAGTGACAGAATTTTCATTTTTTTGTGAGCTATTTCTTGAATGTGTGAGTGTAAGTTCAGCAACAACACTGATCTTTTATGCTTTTATCTAATATCTTCCCCTGACTTCCAAAACCATGCATTGTCTTTAGATGCTTTGTCACAGTGAGAGGATTTTCTGCTTTTGATTTTTCCTCAAGAGGAGTTCAAGGTCCTGACGGGTTTTTGAGCAATCCCACACTCTGGTATCGCCTCGAATAGGAATTTCCTTTTGTTCTTTCTTCCATGGATCTTAAGAAGTGTCCTCCACTCTGGCATGTCCTATCCTCTTAGAGCTGCTTTTGATTACAGACTGCCAAATACTGCCCCTCTTTGTCTATGCCCCAGTTGTCCCTCTTGTCAGTTTTGCCTACATGTTTCTCATGGTAAAATCCAGAATTTCACCAAAATGTCTCCCAACGTTAATGGTTCATTCTTACTATGCAGGGCATTTCATATCCCCATATATAGTATTTACATAGTTCTGGCATGAAACTCTAGATGGCGCAGGCTGACTCGTTTGGTAGTGATCACATCATTATCTACATAGCACAGCTGATTGGTTGTTGTTGAATCAGCGTAGAAGCGTGTTAGAAGTATGCAGCACACTTTCAGAAACCCTTCACCTTCCCCAGCTCCACCTGTATAGATCTGCTACACTCGCATAGCTATGCGTGGGCCTGGGCCCACCCACCTGTCAATCAGGCCCTTCCAGTCAGTTATCATAGTTTTTGACCTATAAAAATAAATCGTATTGTTTCTTGATTCTTGTTTGCCATTTAATGATGAAGATATTAAGTTAGTTTTGTGAGTAGTAGTGCCGCAGCGCATTTTGCAGTCAGATTGAGAACAGCCCTCTTCACACCGAACACATTTCATTCACAGAGGGACATCAAAGTTTAGCTAGGTAACGTTGTGTTAAACTAAAATTAAACAGAGCAACTTATTAAAGTTCATCTCAAAAAGACGTCGTGAGCAGCCGCAGGAGGAAGATAATTCAGATGTCCAGGAGCCATCAATTTCAATTAGAAATTAGCTAAACAATGTTAATTCTAACGTTAACGTTATTATTTCTCAATTTACATCCCCAGCAACGCTCCATTATTCAACGCAGTGTACAGGTACATACAGCCGTGTCTTAGGCTAATTAATACATACAAATGCGCAATCATGAAAATGAATGAATCATAATTTACTATAGCAGCATAATGTGCATTCATTGTTTCAGACTTGGTGAAGCCTGGGGCCAGCAATGGTGACGTAACATCCCCTTCCGACTTGTCCACCATTGATGACCCTGCTACTCAGCCCAAACTCAGTTCATTTCCAATTACCACTATAGCAGGCAAAGGAAGAAGTTTTAATGTCCGGTGGTATGAAAAGTTCCCATGGCTAGAGTACAGTACTTCGAGAGACGTTGTGTTTTGTAAGCCATGTCGCCATTTCACTGAAGCAGCCACTGAGATCCGATTTATAAAAACTGGCTTTAGTGACTGGAAGCATCTCTCCCATTGTTGTGTTAAACACAAGGCTAGCAGGGCACATGCTACAGTGCTGGGCAGGTCTGAAGGATACAGACAAAGCCATAAACCAGGACGGGGAAATATAATTAACCAGCTGCACAAAGATGCTGTCAACAGTTTGTTTGTGGAAAGGAATAAAGAACACATTAAAGTTGTAATAGACCTTGTTTTATTCTGTGCAAAACAATACCTTGCATTGGGCATCATGAAAACAAAGAGACACTGAACAAAGGCAGCTTCTTAGAATTATTTCAACAATTATTTCATCTCGAGCTATCACCCAGAAATAAAAAGGCGTCTGGACAAATTGCTTAGAAATGCAAAACTCACTAGCCCTGATATCCAAAATGAAATACTGGAAATCGCAGCATCATTAATTATCCGCTAAATAAAGGGGGAATTGCATGATGAGACACACATACTATGCAGTTTTAGCAGACGAATGTAAAGACTTATCAAAAAAAGAGCTAGTGGCAGTCTGTATCTGATACATACATAAAGGCATGTTTAAGGAAAGGGCTGTGGGGTTTGTAGAGACAGCAAATACTGTCTCCAATACTTCCAGGATCTTCCAGCAAAGATCCTGGAAGTATTGGAGCTGTTGCAGCTGGACCCAGCTTTGTGCGTTGGATTTGAGTTCGATGGGGCTTCGGTTATGGCCGGTAGGCTAATAAAGGAGTTTTCATGTGATTTTTTTTTTTTTTTTTTTATATATAAAGAAAACCTTTCCTAACGCAGTATATGCATTGTTACTCCCACCGCCTTAACCTCATCCTGTGCACAGCATGAAGGGTGTCCCCTAGTGTATCAACATTTTTTAATGTCATTAACAACTTGCATAGTTTCACGACGGGGTCACATAGACATGCTTGATTTATGGAAATCCAGCAACAGCTGCGGCCAGGGAAAACCATTTTGGAGCTAGAGAGGTCCTGTGATGTCCGATGGAATCATGGTCAAGTGTAGTGAGTAAAGTGCTGACACTTTTGGGTCCAATATTGGAGACTCTTGCTGAATTTTCTGAAAGCTCAGGCCAGACAAAAACTGGGAAGAACAGGCAATGAGTTATGAGACGGCCTCCTTGGAAGTGACAGGACAGGCAAAGAGTTCAAAAACGGCCTCCTTGGCTGACACGGGACAGGCAGAAAATTCAGGAATGGCCACCATGGCCAACACAGGACAGGCAAAGAGTTGAGGAACAGCCTCCTTGGCAGACAAGGGACAGGCAAGGTGGGAGGTAGTGGTGCAACGGATCACAAAACTCACGGTTCGGGTCATATTTTGGTTTTCGAGTCAAGATCGGATCATTTTTCAGATCAGCAAAAAAATAAATAAATGAAATACAAAATAAAAATGGGGGTTTTTAACCTGTTAGCCTTCCACTGTACTGCCCGCGGTACACACACCTTTCAAAAGAGACCAAAACCATGCAAATGGTTCAAGAACAGCATGCAACTTACTTTGGGTATGCTTTTTTTAGGCGTGAAAGGACTGGGAACAGGAGGAAACCAGGACATCAAATGTTTCTGAATAGGAAACACAAGAACCCTTCAATGCTGGAGGATGATGATGACCATTCACTTCTTCATCTAGCACCAACAAAATTCCCACAGGCACAGATGTAAGAACTGGCTCATGCACTTTGTCAGACTGCTTTGTTTGTATTTGTATGTATGTATGCATGTTAACTAAACAAAACCAGGTCCTTCATAACATCATCCTCCAGGAAGTGATATTACTTTTTAGGTGGGAAAACAATAGCAGAAACATCAGTAAGTATAAGCTCTGGATTTAATCTCAATATCTCACTGAATGGTTAACATTAGGAGGACATCGATGTTTAAGAAGAGATTTCAGTCGACCCTCCCACCTTTGCTTCTTTCTCATCTCATTTCTCTAAAACCAGTGTCTCGCCAAGCATGGTGCCAGCCTCCCGCGCCGCAGACGACATGGCTGCTCAACAGCGATTATGCTAAATGAGGCACACATTGTTATCTCTGAATTACAAGTAGAACTCCTCATTCCCTGTTAAAACAAACCAGAATCTGCTCCAGTATCAAAATGAAGGTTGCGTTTCACTGCACAAATATAATTTTCGATGCGTAAAAAATACCTCTCTGTGGCTCGATTCACAGCCAGATACAAAGACTTTAATAGATCTTCTTTTTCTCCCTGACACACTCTCACCCTATTTGGACCTCCATACAAGAGGAAGCTTAATTTGAAAAAAATTGATTCGCACCATATCATAATTTGCCTTGCCACTGAACCGAGCGTTTCTGCAGCACAGGTAGTGGCAATATTACAAATCATCAGAGCACATTGTAGCTAGATCAATATGGAGTCCTGCAGTCAATCTTGTTTATGACTCCTTCACAATTTCAGAATTCAGACTGGCAGTGCATTTGAAGACGAACTTCCAGGAGCAATGGAGCAAGTGCCGTAGATCATCCAGTGAGTGAGATCATATCGGAGAAGAGGTTTAGAGGACACTTTTGCATCTTTACATAGCTTTGTTCAAGTTGTAAAATATCCAGAATTTTTTTTTTTCCTTTTCACTTCTATTTGTTTACTTATCTTTTTATATTTGCAGAGTGACTTATCTTGTAGAAACTTATTGACATGTATATCATGGATCTTTGAAAGGTATATGATTTGATCCAGCAGCCTTTATTGCTTTTATAAAGCGGTTACCACGTAAAACGGTTTAAAATGGTTTGCTCCACACACACAAACGCACGCATGCGCGCAACACACACACACACACACACACACACACACACACACACTGTGTGTGTCTAATAAAGGCTGATTTAAAGCACATAATTAATGATATAAAAATACTATCTAACTCTTTACATATCAGCTATTTAATCAACTCACTACTTGTATATAGCCTATTAATATATTAACAATGTAGAGACTACAATGTATTAACTAATAGTTACAAATAGTTTGCAAATTATTAAATTACTGCATTTTGTAACAATATTCACTTAATATTCAACAATATGCTGTTGTATGAGAACTGAACTGAGCTGGACAATGATATCACAATTTTCTTTATAACTTCTTTATAGATGAAATAAACTACATTTAATAATTGATTATCTTTACAATGTAACTGAATCAACACTGAACTGACTTGAACTGAAATGCATAATTTTCTTTTTATCACTGTAAAGCTGTTTTGAAACAATCTGTATTGTATAAAGCATTATATAGGCCTACATAAAGGTGGCTTGACTTGACCTTATTTACATGACAATGATATTTCATAATTTTTATTTATTTATTTATTTATTGTAACATTAACTAAATAAACTACAACAAATACTACCATGACTTACATTTTCTATTTTACAAATGTACTTCACAATTAAAATAAGATAGGATCATTTTTATTTTCATTTTTGCATTACTACAGAGCCCTATGGAAGCTTGTTTCCACCACAGAATAAAAAATACAAAAGGTAATTGTGACTTTTTAATCTCACATTTTGGACTTTTAACTTGCAACTGCAGGTTTATATCTTTTTGCTCAGAATTGTGTCAAATTTCCAACCTTTTTTCCCTTGCAATTCCAAGATTTTATCTCACATTTCTGAGAAATAAAGTCTGAATTGGGAAATAAAAAGTTATAATAAATAACCTTTTTTATTCCATAGAGGAAACAAGCTTCCATAGAGCCCCCAAGGGGACACGGTGATGTAAAATATACATAAATATATGACGTGAGGAAAGATTAAATATATTGCTGCTGCTGTAGATTATTGCTGCTGCTGCTGCTGATGATGATAATGATATTAATGCTGCTGTTGATTATTGATGTTGTATAGATTATTGCTGCTGCTGCTGCTGCTAGTGATATTAATGCTGTTGTTGTAGATTAATGCTGCTATTAATTATTGCTGCTGATGATGACGATATTAATGCTGCTGTTTATTATTGATGTTGTATAGATTATTGCTGCTACTGCTGATGATGATTATATTAATGCTGCTGTTGATTATTGCTGCTGCTGATAATGATTATATTAATGCTGCTGTTGATTATTGCTGCTGATAATGATTATATTAATGCTGCTGTTGATTATTGCTGTTGTTGTAGCTACTGCTGCTGTTGATTATTGATGTTGCTGTAGATTACTGCTGCTGCCACTGCTGCTTTTGATTATTGATGTTGTTGTAGATTATTGCTGCTGCTGATGATGACAATATTAATGCTGCTGTTGATTATTGATGTTGTTGTAGATTATTGCTGCTGCTGATGATGATGATGATGATATTAATGCTGTTGTTGATTATTGCTGTTGTTGTAGATTAACGCTGCTGTTGATTATTGCTGCTGCTGATGAAGACGATATTAATGCTGCTGTTGATTGATGTTGTATAGATTATTGCTGCTGCTGCTGATGATATTAATGCTGTTGTTGATTATTGCTATTGTTGTAGATTAATGCCGCTGTTGATTATTGCTGATGATGATGACGATATTAATGCTGCTGTTTATTATTGATGTTGTATAGATTATTGCTGCTGCTGCTGCTGATGATGATATTAATGCTGTTGTTGATTATTGCTGTTGTTGTAGATTAATGCTGCTGTTGATTATTGCTGCTGATAATGATTATATTAATGCTGCTGTTGATTATTGCTGTTGTTGTAGCTACTGCTGCTGTTGATTATTGATGTTGCTGTAGATTACTGCTGCTGCCACTGCTGCTTTTGATTATTTCTGTTGTTGTAGATTATTGCTGCTGCTGATGATGACAATATTAATGCTGCTGTTGATTATTGATGTTGTTGTAGATTATTGCTGCTGCTGATGATGATGATGATGATATTAATGCTGTTGTTGATTATTGCTGTTGTTGTAGATTAACGCTGCTGTTGATTATTGCTGCTGCTGATGAAGACGATATTAATGCTGCTGTTGATTGATGTTGTATAGATTATTGCTGCTGCTGCTGATGATATTAATGCTGTTGTTGATTATTGCTATTGTTGTAGATTAATGCCGCTGTTGATTATTGCTGATGATGATGACGATATTAATGCTGCTGTTTATTATTGATGTTGTATAGATTATTGCTGCTGCTGCTGCTGATGATGATATTAATGCTGTTGTTGATTATTGCTGTTGTTGTAGATTAATGCTGCTGTTGATTATTGCTGCTGATAATGATTATATTAATGCTGCTGTTGATTATTGCTGTTGTTGTAGCTACTGCTGCTGTTGATTATTGATGTTGCTGTAGATTACTGCTGCTGCCACTGCTGCTTTTGATTATTTCTGTTGTTGTAGATTATTGCTGCTGCTGATGATGACGATATTAATGCTGCTGTTGATTATTGATGTTGTTGTAGATTATTGCTGCTGCTGCTGCTGATGATGATGATGATGATGATGATGATGATGCTGTTGTTGATTATTGCTGTTGTTGTAGATTAACGCTGCCGTTGATTATTGCTGCTGCTGATGATGACGATATTAATGCTGCTGTTGATTATTGATGTTGTATAGATTATTGCTGCTGATGATGATGATATTAATGCTGTTGTTGATTATTGCTATTGTTGTAGATTAATGCTGCTGTTGATTATTGCTGATGATGATGACGATATTAATGCTGCTGTTTATTATTGATGTTGTATAGATTATTGCTGCTGCTGATGATGACGATATTAATGCTGCTGTTGATTGATGTTGTATAGATTATTGCTGCTGCTGATGATGACGATATTAATGCTGCTGTTGATTGATGTTGTATAGATTATTGCTGCTGCTGATGATGATATTAATGCTGTTGTTGATTATTGCTATTGTTGTAGATTAATGCTGCTGTTGATTATTGCTGATGATGATGACGATATTAATGCTGCTATTTATTATTGATGTTGTATAGATTATTGCTGCTGCTGATGGTGATGATATTAATGCTGTTGTTGATTATTGCTATTGTTGTAGATTAATGCCGCTGTTGATTATTGCTGATGATGATGACGATATTAATGCTGCTGTTTATTATTGATGTTGTATAGATTATTGCTGCTGCTGCTGCTGATGATGATATTAATGCTGTTGTTGATTATTGCTGTTGTTGTAGATTAATGCTGCTGTTGATTATTGCTGCTGATAATGATTATATTAATGCTGCTGTTGATTATTGCTGTTGTTGTAGCTACTGCTGCTGTTGATTATTGATGTTGCTGTAGATTACTGCTGCTGCCACTGCTGCTTTTGATTATTTCTGTTGTTGTAGATTATTGCTGCTGCTGATGATGACGATATTAATGCTGCTGTTGATTATTGATGTTGTTGTAGATTATTGCTGCTGCTGCTGCTGATGATGATGATGATGATGATGATGATGATGCTGTTGTTGATTATTGCTGTTGTTGTAGATTAACGCTGCCGTTGATTATTGCTGCTGCTGATGATGACGATATTAATGCTGCTGTTGATTATTGATGTTGTATAGATTATTGCTGCTGATGATGATGATATTAATGCTGTTGTTGATTATTGCTATTGTTGTAGATTAATGCTGCTGTTGATTATTGCTGATGATGATGACGATATTAATGCTGCTGTTTATTATTGATGTTGTATAGATTATTGCTGCTGCTGATGATGACGATATTAATGCTGCTGTTGATTGATGTTGTATAGATTATTGCTGCTGCTGATGATGACGATATTAATGCTGCTGTTGATTGATGTTGTATAGATTATTGCTGCTGCTGATGATGATATTAATGCTGTTGTTGATTATTGCTATTGTTGTAGATTAATGCTGCTGTTGATTATTGCTGATGATGATGACGATATTAATGCTGCTATTTATTATTGATGTTGTATAGATTATTGCTGCTGCTGATGGTGATGATATTAATGCTGTTGTTGATTATTGCTATTGTTGTAGATTAATGCCGCTGTTGATTATTGCTGATGATGATGACGATATTAATGCTGCTGTTTATTATTGATGTTGTATAGATTATTGCTGCTGCTGCTGCTGATGATGATATTAATGCTGTTGTTGATTATTGCTGTTGTTGTAGATTAATGCTGCTGTTGATTATTGCTGCTGATAATGATTATATTAATGCTGCTGTTGATTATTGCTGTTGTTGTAGCTACTGCTGCTGTTGATTATTGATGTTGCTGTAGATTACTGCTGCTGCCACTGCTGCTTTTGATTATTTCTGTTGTTGTAGATTATTGCTGCTGCTGATGATGACGATATTAATGCTGCTGTTGATTATTGATGTTGTTGTAGATTATTGCTGCTGCTGCTGATGATGATGATGATGATGATGATGATGATGCTGTTGTTGATTATTGCTGTTGTTGTAGATTAACGCTGCCGTTGATTATTGCTGCTGCTGATGATGACGATATTAATGCTGCTGTTGATTATTGATGTTGTATAGATTATTGCTGCTGATGATGATGATATTAATGCTGTTGTTGATTATTGCTATTGTTGTAGATTAATGCTGCTGTTGATTATTGCTGATGATGATGACGATATTAATGCTGCTGTTTATTATTGATGTTGTATAGATTATTGCTGCTGCTGATGATGACGATATTAATGCTGCTGTTGATTATTGCTATTGTTGTAGATTAATGCTGCTGTTGATTATTGCTGATGATGATGACGATATTAATGCTGCTATTTATTATTGATGTTGTATAGATTATTGCTGCTGCTGATGGTGATGATATTAATGCTGTTGTTGATTATTGCTATTGTTGTAGATTAATGCCGCTGTTGATTATTGCTGATGATGATGACGATATTAATGCTGCTGTTTATTATTGATGTTGTATAGATTATTGCTGCTGCTGCTGCTGATGATGATATTAATGCTGTTGTTGATTATTGCTGTTGTTGTAGATTAATGCTGCTGTTGATTATTGCTGCTGATAATGATTATATTAATGCTGCTGTTGATTATTGCTGTTGTTGTAGCTACTGCTGCTGTTGATTATTGATGTTGCTGTAGATTACTGCTGCTGCCACTGCTGCTTTTGATTATTGATGTTGTTGTAGATTATTGCTGCTGCTGCTGATGATGACGATATTAAATGCTGCTGTTGATTATTGATGTTGTTGTAGATTATTGCTGCTGATGATGATGATGATGATGATGATATTAATGCTGTTGTTGATTATTGCTGTTGTTGTAGATTAACGCTGCTGTTGATTATTGCTGCTGCTGATGATGATATTAATGCTGCTGTTGATTATTGATGTTGTATAGATTATTGCTGCTGATGATGATGATATTAATGCTGTTGTTGATTATTGCTATTGTTGTAGATTAATGCCGCTGTTGATTATTGCTGATGATGATGACGATATTAATGCTGCTGTTTATTATTGATGTTGTATAGATTATTGCTGCTGACATTGCTGCTGCTGTTGATTATTGATGTTGCTGTAGATTACCGCTGCTGCCACTGCTGCTTTTGATTATTTCTGTTGTTGTAGATTATTGCTGCCGATGATGATGACGATATTAATGCTGCTGTTTATTATTGATGTTGTTGTAGATTATTGCTGCTGCTGCTGCTGCTGCTGATGATATTAATGCTGTTGTTGATTGCTGTTGTTGTAGATTAATGCTGCTGTTGATTATTGCTGATAATGATGATATTAATGCTGCTGTTGATTATTGCTGCTGATAATGATTATATTAATGCTGCTGTTGATTATTGCTATTGTTATAGCTACTGCTGCTGACATTGCTGCTGCTGTAGATTATTGATGTCGCTGTAGATTATTGCTGCTGCTGCCGCTGCTGCTTTTGATTATTTCTGTTGTTGTAGATTATTGCTGCTGATGACGATGATATTAATGCTGTTGTTGATTATTGCTGCTGTTGTCGTAGATTATTGCTGCTGCTGCTGCAGAGCAAAAACAGGGACTTACTACTGCTGCACAAATAGCATATATAAAATTACCCATAGCAGATATAAACAGGAGGAGCTGGGGAAGGTGGAGAGTTTCAGAGGAACTCTGAAGCACGCTGCAAACTGCTATAGCAAACGTTAACCAGCTATTTAAATGTTGAGCTGCAAGCTTATTGGCTTCAGATATGACAGGAACCAATCAGTCTGTGGCTTGTAGTAAATGATATAAATTTCACCAGGTTGTGTTGAGGACCCATCAGCCTGTGCCACCTAGAGTTTCATGACAGAACTTGGTATTTGTTCCTCCCATCTCATATTATTTCCATCACGAAAGTTTTGTGAGCAAACATGTGGAGAATGCGAATGCTTTGAAATTTTGTCCTCCCATTTTATTTTATTTTATTTTATTTTATTTTATTTTATTTTATTTATTTATTTTTTAACCATCACTAGTCCATTTAGGGGCTTAGTACATTACAGTGACGAGTATTTTTGGGCAAATGTGTGTAGTTGTCATAAAAATAAATTTACAATGCCAAAAAAAAAAAAAAAAAAAACCTGTAATGTTCCTAAAACATGCCTCATTTTCTTTATGCAAAGTATATTTTTCTTGTATTATTTTTTTTAGGACAGTGTTTATTAGTTTATTATTGACAAACATTTTAAAATACCTTGCAAATCCAGTATGTGAACTAGTCCAACATGGCTCCATTCAATGCCCACATTTTAGTGGGAATCTAGTCAATTCCTGAAGGATTTTTTGTTTATTTGTTTGTTTATTACTTTCAAACACATGAGGTTACAAAAGTAAAATGGGTTGCAAATGACATTTTATGTTGACTTTAACATCAACCACAAGAAAGTAAATAAATGCACATGCTGCTCCTGTAGCTCTACAACAGGGGTTCTCAACCCTGGTCCTCGAGGGCCACTGTCCTGCAGAGTTTAGCTCCAACCTTGATCAAACTCACCTGCTTGTAACTTTCTAGTAATCATGAACAGCTTAATTAGCTGGTTCAGGTGTGTTTGATTAGGTTGGAGCTAAACTCTGCAGGGCAGTGGCCCTCAAGGACAAGGGTTGAGAAATCCTGCTCTAGAGTATAGCACAAGCAACACCAAGGTCATGTGTTTGATTTTCAAAGAACTCACACTGATTAAAAATGTATAAGTTGCACTGTAAGTAGCTTTTAGTGTCAGCCAAATGAATAAATGTAAATAACAGGATTTTAGCATCTCCTCGCTACAACATCAGCGCTAGCCTTCTCACTGCTGATGAAATGGCTTTTTTGCACTTCCTAAGCCCAGTGCAAAGCCCCTCCGTCATGAATATTTGGTCCCTCAGTTTTTATCAGAATGTCTGTTTCAGCCTGCCGGAGCAAGAGCCTAGCTGCATTTTAATCAGGCCGTGCAGTCAGGCAGAACTGGGATGGAAAACGTTGGCACATCTCCTGCCTTCCTCCTGCCCATTAAAATTCACAGTCAGGCTGGATGTACAAATAATAATAATAATAAATGAAAATGAACAGTGTGTTGAGGCTAAGCCGTTAATATGAAGCTTGACTTCTCGCTCCTGGAGGGATTGGAGTTATCTGTAGTTGTGGAGCCTTCTGATGCTTCCTGAAACCTTGGGTTAATAAGAATGGGTGCTGAGGGGGTTCAGAAAAGACTGTTGGGAAAAAATCATGTAAGAACGCTAAACCAAATGAACGGAATTCATTTATTTATTTTTTTTCCCTCCACACACACATTTGCTTATATTAAAGGAATGTGCCAAGTTCAATACAAGTTAAGCACTATCAACTATATTTATAATGTCAATTACCATGAAAATAATTTTAACTTGTTCCTCGTGCATGTACAAGGGCCAGGCAGCGAACCTTGAAATACACACTGTTTAAAACATACAGCTAAGACTCATGGTATTTATACAGCCAGGAGTTTTTGTCAATAACCTGAGCCGTTCTGAATGACTGTCAACATTTTTTTGTAGGCAGATGGTGTAATACAACACCTTCCATGGCTAACATGTTAAAAATTCAAATTTCTACCACTTGGTAAAGCACTGTTTACAGACTTTACCAACAGGAGACATTGGGCATTAAAGTTTTTTTTTTTTTTTTTTTTTTTTTTCATTCATTTCTCCCATAGGGATTTTAAAAAAAAAAGAGTCTATATTAAAGCACTAAATTCCATAAACCAAGTCAACCAGCTACAAGGTGAACCACAACATTACAACTCTGATTGGAAGCAAAAACAAGACTATGTACTTCACGGCTTTAGTGTGGGAAAGAACTACAACAAAGCAGATTGAAGCAGAAAGAACCCATGAAGCACTGCAAACAGCATAATCGAATTAAAAAAGAAAAAAATAAATAAATAGGTAATGTACCACCACAAATTCCGCTGTTAAACAGGGTAATTTAAAAAAATAAGTTGAAATAATGTGGGCTGACGGCTTCAACAGAAGTCATTGATTAACAACCTGGTAACTTACCATAGGGGCTGTCTATTAAGGTATATATGTTATTGTTAAAAATCAATTTACCTATGAAAAAAAAAAAAAAGAATGGAGTTTTTACTTTCGGAACAGGACTGCTGCACTCTATTGTCAGTGTTTGGGGTCTTATAATGGAAGTCAATGGGGCAAGTGCTCTGGAAGGTTTGAAAGCAAAATCTTGAGGTCATATTTTTGTTAAAGCAATAAATATTTGATCTGAAAGTTAAATTATCCATGTTGAGGTTGGACTAGTTTTCTAGGGCTATGTCCTCCATTGTAAGTGCATAAGGCCTTAGAATGAAGGTCAATGGGACCAGTGTTATGGTGAGGTTAAACGGAAAAATGTGTTTGAAAAGAATTGCATATAGAAATAAAGTTGTATTGAAAATGAACATACATTGTTGTCATGCAATAAATAAATATTTTAAAAAAATCAATAAATAAAAAAAAAAAAAAAAAAAATAGTGCACTACAGAGAAAGAGTTTCTCTCCAGAGGAGGTGTGTGTCTCTCAAATAAAACAGTGAAAACAAAAATCAGACAACCTTTTTCCTATTTGATGCACCTATATCTCCCTCCCCTTTCTTTTTTACGGCCTAATCCCATACAACCGCATGACTTATACTTCACTGGCACACATTATAGAAGTAGGCATTGAGGCAAGAGTGTTTGGATACACGCAAATTTCCGCCCCATTATGCCGAACAACGAGGAAAAACCTTAATCTCTCTAAATCAGCGCACAAAGCCCGGATCAAGCCTACTCATTCTTTTGTGCTGACTACCTACTTACAGCGATTCTCTACGGCTGCCTTCCATTATTTGTGTATGTGCTTTCCAATTAAGCACCTGTTCTAACAAAGTGCTGCACCTGAAAGCAAGGCACTCCGAGCATGTCATGGAGAAAAGCTGGGCTAGATTGTGTTTCATCACACTCCCAGTGTGTGTTTAAGCTTGAGGGTTAATACACACACACAAACACTTGAGTGCTGAGTGGAATAAATAAAGTCAAGGTGTCATTTTCTCCTCCTGTCAGGTTCTTCAGAGACAATTTCCATCTTTCTAAAAAACATTTAGAGCTGTCTGCGACTGAAGTCCTGCCCCATTTGAATATTTATTTATGCACAATAATAGAATGTTTAATAATAAGCAATGATATGTAGATGTTCTTAATTTATAATGAAAGAATTTAGAATCTAGACAAGTATAATGTCCTAGAAAAGGCCCCCATTAGAGATGACACAATTTGGCATGTTTAATAAGCCTCTTAAAGGTAAAGTGTGTAATTGTACAAGTAAAAAAGGTCAAGTGTGCACAATAATATGAATCTGGAGTATTTTAACTTTGAAAAATGTTAACCCATAAATGCATATCTTAGTTCTTTATTGACCTGGCCAGGACATCATACACTACCCTTTAAAGTTAGACAAGAAAAAAAAATTATAAAAGAATATAATGTTTTCCAATTAATCGTTTGTAAAAAAAAAAAAGTGTATAGGGTCGCTAGTGACCCGAGGTATGTAATAGTGTAAGTATATTTATTTCTGTATATTTAATTCTGTGCATTTAAATCAACATACATTTTAATTGGTAACGACAGTCATACGTCATTTCATGACAACAGACGTAACACGACACTGTCATTTTACGCCAGCTAGAGGGCGCATGACTTTAAAACGTAAATATAGGTCGTAATAAGGTTCTTGAAAAAAGACCCATAGGGTCGTTTTTGTTTTTTGTTTTTTTGTTTTTTTGGAGGACAGTCTGTAAAAAAGCTTCTGCTCAAATTGATCCCTTACAAGTTCCAAAAGGTAATGAAACTTGCTTTATTTTGTTCCTTTGTTATTGTTATTAAAATATCAGGAGAGTTTTGGACTTTTGTGGCAGTTACAGATCCATCCATGTTAGATATACTGTAGATCAGGGTCACTAAAGACCCAAATATGTAATATTGATTTGCCAAACATTAAAGCGTTTAATGGTTAAATATTACTTTTAAAGGTCTTTAATCGTGCATGTGTTCCACACCAATTGCTGGATTTAAACTAATTTTCAGTAATATTTTCGTTATTAATTAAAATAGATTTTTAAATAAATTAATAATGAAAACTTATATACAGTATGTGTATATATATATATATATATATATATATATATATATATATATATACAGTATATATATTTAAAAAAAATAATAATAATAATTTTCTTTGCATAATTCTTTGCAATCAAACACAAAGTGAAAAACTCCCCCCCCCCCCTTGATCATTAGGAGCTTCATACTCACTCAAAGTGCATAATGATGCTGTCTAGCTTTGGGGCAGGTTTTCCATCAGGAGTGCACCTATGATGCCTTAAAATGCTGCTTGTGTTGGCAGCTCACTCAGCTGGCAGGTTTTGGACCAGGGCCGATAACAAAATTCCTGTCCCAAAATTCCACTTCACCTCCTCAAGCCCCTCCTCTTTCACAATAATCAGTTTTGGTCAGCTGGTGGCTCACATCTGGCAAGGTGGTGTTGGAACATCTGGGCTGAGCAGGTGCAGAAGCACTGGTGTGTCAGCTCTGATAATGTTGTGATGGTTAACGCTCAACGCCACCAGCCTGCCTTCTGGCTGAATCTGAATCTGCTATCTGCTATCTGCCCTCTTACAATCTTACAGTCAAGCTTCAAAAAACCCCAGCCAGACAGGCAGCAGCACACACATCCACATTCATTTTTCAAAAATAAGGGTTATTTAATGGTGCTATCAACAAAGAGGCCTTTGCACATCAAGCACAAGTTCTAATACAAGGCATTTTATCATGAAAAAAACTGAAGTTTCAATAAATTGAAATTGAAAATGTCTTCAAAAAAAAATACATATACTGAAATTTAGCTGCAAAACTGTATTTTTATGACCCAGGGGTGAGGTTGATTTTTATTTTTTTATTATTATTTTTTTTAATCACATTAAAACTTTTCACTTTGTATTGTTTTACCCTTGTCCTTGGAAGATTTTCACCATGAAATAAAAAATAAATAAATAGATAATTAGATAATTGCGACTTTTCTTCTCACAATGTACGTTTACATCTCGCAATTCTGACTTTTTTTTCAGAAATGCTTGATATAAACTTTGTCACGCAACTCTGAGAAAAAAGTCAGAATTGTGTTATTTTTTTACATTTTTTTTTTTTTAATTTAGTGAAACAGTTGTTTTCCTCCAGTGAAAATGGAACGTGAAGACATGTTATTTTCATTTGAAATTTTTTTAAATTAAAATGTATTATTGTGGGTGTGGCATTAGATTGACATCATGCACAGAAATAATCAAAAACACAATCACACTGTAAACATTATTTGTTTGCTGAACTTAAAGTAAGTAGCCTAACCTGGTTGCTTTAAAATTTTGAGTTCATTTTAACCAAAAATTTGAGTTGATACAATGAAAGAGATCTATTAGTTTAGTTTATTCAACATAAACTCGAAATAGTATGTTATCTGAACACAACATTTGTGAACCTAAGCTGATTTGACAAAGATTTGTGAAAAGTTGTGATTACAAATCACGAAAATACATTTTTACAGTGCATTGACAGTGACAGACTGAATGAAGTCTGAATGACAGCGACAGAGAAACAGCATGTGGAGTTATTTCGTTCTACTTTTCATTCTAATAATGACCCAGCAGCTGATTGTGACATTTATAGCCCTGGAGCAAAGGCATCTGTAGTTTTTGATGTCACTTTGAATTATATACATGGCAAATCGATAGATTCACGTGCTGTTATTATTTATTTATTTTTTTAATAGAAAACAAAAAAGGAACGATTTAATATAGGACAGATTAAACATACTTCCAATCTAGACAATTAACAAGGTTTGTCTATAAATGAATATATGATATGGTTAGCTAAAATTATTTGAAATAAAATAAATACTCAGGGGGTTGACTTGATAGGTAGTGTATAACCTATTGTTACTGCATATCCTAGTCAGCTATACAAACAATATATTAAATGTTTCTAATCATACCTTCATTGGGGACAGAGCCCCCCAATATTGAAATCCTAGAATCGCCCCTGGTTAGCACAAAAACATTTTTATACATAATGCATTGTTCATTTTTTAAATGTTTTAGTTGGATGTTTTTCTGATATTTTAAATTGCTTGCTACTTGTTCAGATGTTTAGAACATTCAAAATTAACGTTCCCATAATGTTTGCGCCATGAAAAAATGTAATGTTTCCCTTAACGTTCATATAATAAAGAAAAAAAAAAAAGGTTTTAAAACATTTAAAAGAACTTTTAAAAGAAATAATGTTTTCATAACTTAATGGAAATGTAAGCAAAAATAAATAAATAAATATTTTAGCTAGCTGGGAACAGTAAGCTGTTTGATTTGAATGTGATTTCTGTGTGAGCTGTGCTTCATCGCTACACTATTGACAATACAAACTATTTTGCCCACAAAATTTTGCTGAAATCTTGCTAATTTGATTGTACCTAAAGGCCCTGTTTGCACACAACGCTAATTTCACAAATTTTTATGCATTTTTGGATGTTCATTTACCTGACAGCAACATTTTGGGGGCAAACTTTTGAAAACGATACCGTTAATGTCTCTGTGTAAACTACAAAAATGCAAATTTGTGAAAACGGTGACGCCATGTGCGTGTTCAGTCTAAAGCTCATAGTGTTTCTTTACAAAGTGACATCGCCAACTACTGGCCTGGCATAAATAATACAGCGTTTTTAATCGTTTTCACGGATCTGTGTGAACGGAGATCATTTTGACAACGTTGCCATCTGTACGTGGAAAAGGAAAAGGAAAACTTTTCTATTTTTAGTACATCATTGTCGTGTAAACGTACCCTTAGTGTACTTTAAAGTAGTAAAGTAGTATTACTTTCCACTTTTAGAATTTTGCTAACTATATGTTTAGCTAATGTTTGTTGAAGTCAAGTAAATAATTACGGACATAACTTATTTACTTTTTGCTATTAAGTTTCTCCATTGCGCTGGATAGATAAGTGCATATGGGACTCAACAAGGATCTCTTGCATCACAAAGATTTAAATTGTTAAGTAAACACACGCGCTGCTCTCTTCTCAATGGTCTGTAACAGCATAGTAATTGCTGACTGACATCAAAGTGATTGCAAGGCAATGGAGGCTCTTTCCCTGAGCCTTTGTAGCGTTAATGGGCAGTTAATACACTGTTAATCAAAAGCCAAGCACACTATACACTTATGCATTCCAATTTGCCACTTGCCTGCTGCTAGCAAGCTTTTAGCCTCCATTTAGACTATTGTGAAAATGCAAACCAAGCCAAATAGCGACTAGCATTGTTTTATCCATCTGTGTTTTAGCCCTTGAACCACTTTTGCACTTTAAAAGGGTAGTTCACCCAAAAATGGCCTGTGCCCAGTTTGTGTGTTTAATATAAAAAAAATAATAATACCATAGTAACTGATTCAATGTATTTAATCAATCAGTGCCCCATCAAAAATTACTAGAAGTTCATCTGCAAAGTGGTTGCACAAGTCAACTCCCACAGTTACAACAATGTGTAATGGATTCCAGTCATTTAAAGGTTCATTAAATTTGCCTTGGTCAAGTGCAATATAAATACTATGATTTATAAGCTATAAATTGCAGCAGTTTCATAGTACTTCAGGAGGGTTTATTGGGCATGGCCAGCTGAAACATAAACTGCCACTGGTGGATGTTTGAGCTGTGTTTGCAGGATGTGCAAATTTCAGCACTAACAAGTCAAAGTTTAAGAGTACACTTGGTCTTTGCTTGGGAAAAGGAAATACTTTTCTCTTTGACACTTTTTAAAAGTATGTCAAAAAGTGTACTCTCTTTAAGTACACTTAAGTTGCCTTTTATTTAATTAATAGTACATTATCTTCAAAAGTTTTTCAAAAATATAGGGGAGAGCGGGGCACAACCTAATGCTTTTTGACTTTCTCAGTTTGTGTAAATGTACTTAGGGTTCAGAGAATTTATTTTGTTCCACATTAATTTCACATATGTCTGGTACAAATATGTGGCTCTGTTTCATTAATACAGTGTTTACTTTTTTACTTTCTTTATTTACCCTGAAAGAAGGGAAGTGAAATGTGACAACATGCCCCATAGGTGGGGCACATTGTAACATGTGATGGAGCATGTTGTAACATGACCATATGACAGTTAAAAATTTTTATCTGACTTAATTAAAAAAATATACATGACAAACTAAAATATTTTGTCAATAAAAGACAATAATTCATATAAAATAACAGCATTTTTTTTAGAAATTCAAATTTAAATAATTTTGTAGTTTGACAATGAACACTCTGCAAAACACAACTATACAGCACTGGTCAAAACAATACACCCAAACAGATGAAGAAAGATATTCAGACATTCAGAAAAACACAGAGCTGAACAAAACACTCCCCTCCCTCCACTCACAGCTCTCACAGAAAACGAGACAAATAGACAAGACAGTACAAATGCTGAACATTTCTTGAAATAATATTTTCTGGATGTTCAGGTTCTTCCTCTCAGTCTTTATTCATCTTTTTTCCATAGTTTATCAACATAAATTCATAAAAGTTAATTATTTCCGTTGTATCGTAACTGTATAGAATAGCATAGTTCTAATAGCGGGGCACATTGTAACAACAAACCCTATCTGCGCAACTGGAATTTAAACCCGGTTAGTGTCTTCTGATAGTTAGTGAAGCATTAAAGAACTACCCAAACTGCTAAACAACAGATTGGAGATTAAAATAATATCAGATTTGTCTTATTTTAAATAAAAACCAAAAATATAGATGAAAAATTAGCTTAAGTAAGAAATTTACTTTTGCTATTGTTAAATAAATGTTCAGTGATATCTTCCAAAGATTTTTGAATTTTGGCGCATTTTTTTCTTTATATATTGTCGATATGGCAACTAGTAATGCGCTAAGTTTCTTCATGCTAGCGTGTGTGGAAGTATTTAAACCACGTGTGTTACAACTAACCCCACGTTAGTTTGTGCCCCGCGCTCCCCTAAGATTGAAGTACACTACAAGTGCACATTCAATACAATTAAGTGCACTTCTTTTTCACACAATATTAATAGAAAACAACCAAATGAGTGCAATGACAGTTACCCATGTTCCTTTTATGTGTGAATATTTTTCAGACATTCTTCAAAATAACAATAGACAAGTTTGGAATGACATAAGGGAGAGTAAATTATGACAGAATTGTCATTTTCGGTTGAACTATGCCTTTTAGTGTTTACATACTCAGCTGTTTTTCAATTCAATATACTTTAGAGAACATAATTTTTGGTGCATATCGACCTGCATAACACTGTTCTTTCAATACAGTTTTTTTTTTTTCTCTCTTCAGAAAAATCTCTTTCAGCAGTGAGAAAAAATACACTGTAAAACACAGCTGAAATAGACTTGAAAAGTTGGATCAAGTATAGCTTGAAGGAGTGGATGGTTGGGTAACATCGAAATGCAATTTGAGATTCTCTGAAAGACTGATGTAGACAATGGAATGTAGACAGCTTTTCTATCGACCTCAGAAGTCAAGTGTTTCTGAGCTTGTGTGGCTTCATGGTGAAGTGACAAACTCTGTGACTCTGTGAACGTTTGTCGGTTTGCAAGTCTGTGTTTGTTTGCCCTATGGGTGCGTTAGTCTGGAGAGGTGTAGTAAATGTATCGCTCCAAGAGGTATGATATGCTACTGCTAACAAAATATAGCTCAGTTGTAAGAAATGCACCCTGGGCACCTTTTCCACCAACTGTTAATAATGGCATGATTGAATCAATAAACAGTGGTGGATCCAAGTACTCTGACACTTGCTGACTGCAAGCTGTTGTAATTTACTCCTCTTGCTCTGGCTAATGGTGCCATGCTGATGTCAAACAGAAAGGATATTAAGACAGCAAAGCAGATAAAACCACAGAAATTAAAGCTTCAACAAATAATAATAATAAAATTGTAAGAGATATGGTGGGAGCTTGAAGTTGTGGTTCAAATAAAACAAACAAATCAAAACATGAGAGGGCGGTATGACAAAATCTTACATTTTGTGTTATAAATCATTTTATATCATGAATATTGTTTGGGGGAAATTCAATAAAACACTTGTTTACATATTAAATAATCAATTTGTTTGTTTTGGATAATTCACTAAATTAACTTCACAAATGAAATGTACTTTATCTCATTTGATTATTTTCTCTTCGTATCTGGAACTTGTTGGAAGGAAACCAAAAGATAAGATTATTCATAACAAACAAATGATATGTCTGGCATTAGTGCAAAAACAACTTCACATTTGAAACTCTTGAGTTGTAAGTAACATTATTAAATTGATAGTTCTGAATAAATTCTAATTACACAAGTCATATGCAAAGCCTCTGTACAGTTGAGCTTTTTATTTAGTACTGTTCTGAATAAACTATTTCACATAACAGATGTTTACATAAAGTCCACAAGACAAAATAATAGCTGAATTTATAAATGACCCAGTTCAAAAGTTTACATACACTTGATTGTGAATATTGTGTGTCATTACCTGGATGATCCATGATTGTTTGTTTGATTTGTGATGGATGTTCATGAGTCCCTTGTTTGTCCTGAGCAGTTAAACTGAGCTCTGTTCTTAGAAAAATCCTCCATGTCCTGCAAATTCTTTGATTTTTCCCACCATCTTCTGCATATTTGAACCCTTTCCAACAATGACTGTATGATTTTGAGATCCATCTTTTCATTCTGAGGACAATTGAGGGACTCAAACACAACTATTAAAAAAGCTGCAAACATTCACTGATTCACTCCAAAGGGAAACACGATGCATTAAGAGTCGGGGGGTAAAAACTTTTGAACAAGAAGATTTTCTTATTTTGTTTAAAGATCATATTTTTCTCATTTAGTACTGCCCTTCAGAAGCTACAAAAGATACTTACATGTTTCCAAGAAGACAAAAAAAAATTAAAATATGCAAAAGATGCTGGAAAATCAAAGAATTTGCAGGACATGGTGGATTTTTCTGAAGAACTGTAACATTCAGTCCACTGGAGGTGAGCGTTGTGAACCCAAGTGCAGTTTATTGAACAAAAAACATGAACTAAATACGTGACGTGATGTGACGTGACGTGACGTCAGATAACCACATGACTAAATCAACCAATGACAACAGGCTTGTTCGACTTGATGCAGCGCTGCACAGACCGATCGGTGGCTGACTTGAAGCTGTGCATGTCGGTAAGAAATTTTGTCCGACTTGAGAGAGCGCCGACGCCATGGGACCATAACGTATGGCATCAAAGTACCGCAAGAGCGATTCAAGAGCAGTTGGATGAGTCAGCCAGTGCAGTTTTTCGAGAGGAGCTGCATGAGCTCTGATGACGACACCGCTGTTTCACGATTGGCTGGATTCACCGCATGACAACAATCACGTGTGTTTCGTGTTTATTCTGAAAACTTTAGTTCCACTAATGCTCACAAATCTGTATTTTTATAACAGTTAAAGCTCTTTTCATGTAGTCGCGATGTTGTTTTGAGTCATGTTTATCAAATTAAAACTGATAAAAAAAAAAAAAAGTAAACCCCACTACATCGGTGTTTAAATAATATATGCTTATGTTGAACTTTATGTACTGCTTACAGCGTCTGTTTTTACAAGAATAAAGTATTAAATGAAAATGTCTCTGAAACATCAGTGTATTAGTCAAATATTGCATTTATTTCACTTTAGCTGTGATAACATTCACAAGGGAAGTACATGGCAAGATCACATGAGAAGCAGGGAATCACATGACATGGGAGCACATGGCAAACATAACAAAGCAATGAATCAAAGCATGTACTTGAAAATAAAACGTGAAACATGAACCATAACACACAAAACAAGACATTACAAGAACATGGTCAGTTTAACTGCTCAGGACAAATAAGGGACTCATGAACATTCATCACAAAAACAAACAACAGTCGTGGATCATCTGGGTAACCACACATAGTATTAAGCAATCAAGGGTATGTAAACTTTTGAACTGGGTCATTTTTTTTCCAGAAGCCTTGAACTGCATGGTGGGGGAAAAAAAAAAAAAAAAAAAACTTATGTTTTTTCCCCCCTCCCCACCATATCTCGTTATTTCAACATAAGTCATTATTTTGAGATAATAAGTCATTATTACAACATAAGTAGTTATTTCAAGATATTAAGTCGTTATTACGACATAATATCTTGTTATTTCGAGATATTAAGTCGTTATTTCCACAAGTTATTTCGATATACCTCGTTATCATAATAAGTCGTTATTTTGAGATGTCGTTAATTCGACATTACTCGTTATTTCAACATAACTCGTTATTTCGACATATTAAGTCATTATTTCGACATAACTCATTATTTTGACATCTAGTTATTTCAACATAATAAGTCGTTATTTCGAGATATTAAGTTATTTCGAAATAACTCGTTATTGTATATCAAGTTTAATAAAAGATGCACACAATTCAATGTCTTCAGTGGAGCAACAGTAACATGTCGGCTCGCAGTCCCAGTTTTTACTGCGATCATCATAGTTTCGAATCCGCCTTTTGCCTTCTCTATTTTTCCATCACATATCACATCAGAAAGGTATTTATTTTCAATAAAAATGAAAATAATTTTCTAAAAGTGGAAATAACCTGCCTGACGAGTGTTTAATAATATTAAAAGCATTTATTGGGTAGAGTTAGGGGAAGGTGTTGGATGGGTTTTTATTCTCCCAAATAAGGCAGCATTGATTTAATAATTTTAATAAATATAATCATTTACAGTGCAAATAGCTGTAGATGTTATTTACACTAAGTGAAATTAGCGATACATACTATTTACACTGAGAGACGATAACAGCATTTTCTATTTCAGTATTAACCACTAGAGGGCAGAATAAGACAGGGAATCAATTAAAGAACGCATTGTAGTTATTATAGTTAACCTTTATTGAGGTTAAATTTATGTAGCCCATAAATGCTACATATTATCATAAAAGGTTGTCAGTATAAGTTCTTTGCGCATACTGCACAAGTCAATTTGGGCGGAAGAGCAACCTTTGACCCGACACAATGAAGCAATGACAAATGCGGAGGCGCAGAGTCTAAAACGAGAAATTTTAAAGAGAAATGTCAGAGGATTTCAATATAAGAGAAGAGGAGCTTGAGTTTGTTGCACAACCCTATTTGTTTGAACCACGAGAGGCGTCTAAGCTTATGATACTCCTACATCCTGCGTTATACATCGCGTCACGGGTTACTCAACTTGCACAGTATGCGTACAGTCATCCGCTGGAAGCTAGATATTTTAATCTATAAAGTTTTACATATGGATATTTTTCTTACAAAAATGCATCCCTTTGCTTCAAAAGGCCTTTATTAACCCTCTGGAGCCATATGGATTATGGATGGATGCATTTTTTTTTTTTTTTTTTTTAAACGTGGCCCCCCATTTATAACCATAATAAACCTTGGAGGACTAAGGATATTTTTAAATATATCTCCGATTGTGTTTGTCTGAAAGAAGACAGTTATATACACCTAGGATGGCTTGAGGGTGAGTAAATCATGGGATAATTTTCATTTTGGGGTGAACTATCCCTTTAACAACGAACGGATTCAATGATTTGGTCTGGATCGAATCTTGTTAACAAGTCATTAAATTTGTCTTTTTCAACTCAAAATGAGCAAAAAAAAAAAAAAAAAGCAGGATTAATATGATAACCACTGATAGCCTTGCAACTTTGTATAGTAAAAACGTCTTTGGCTGACATGTTTCTGCCAACAAAAATATGCTCTAAGAACGTTTTGATAATCCCATTAAGTTAACGTTATTTTTTAATGTTCTCAGAATTTTCAAAATGTACAAAATACTCTTTATGTGAAGGTGATATTAAGCAAAAACATTAAGGGAGCGTTCCATTTTAGAAACAATATGGGAAAGTTACTTTCTGAATGTTGAACAAGTAGTAAGTAAAAACCAACTAAAATGTTTCAGATAAAACATTCCATGAATGATAAATAACGTTTTTGTGACAACATTGAGAACTTTATTAAAGACAACTATAAACAAACATTATATTAATGTTACTGGACGAACGTTTGTTCAGAACTTTACCAGATTGTTTGACAAAGTTTTGAGAATGTTTTCTGTTAGCTGGGTATTTGATGGACGGTGTACTGTATATCATCATATCGGTCAGCCCTACATCAAATAAGCAATAATTTACTCAGGATTTTATCACAAAACAAAATAAGAGAACAGATACTGAAATCTGGTTGTGAAGCTTTACACTTATCTCACTAAAAGGAAAAGCAACAACACCAGAAAAAGAGTGATGTCTAGCGGTTGGGATGCTTGGAGGTCCTGATGAGATCACTTGAGTGGTGTCAGTGAGAAACGGCTCGCTTTTATACTGAGTGCTGAAGGATGACATTGGCCTGCTTTATCTCGAGGTCTTGCAGGGTGAGATTGGACAGCGGTATGAAGTGGCCTTAAAAAGTATTTACAGCAAACAGCATGACATCATTCTAGGCCTTCTTTCTAGGTCAATAAATCTGAGTGGCTAGGAAAGCAGCATTGTACTGTGCTGCTTGCCTTGTAGATTATGTTTAGGATTAAAACAAACAAAACATTTTTATACATGATTCCTGAGTCATTCTTGCTATGCGATACATTAAATAATTTGTTTATAATTGTACTGATGCTCGATTCGACTGAAAAGCTTTCATCTAAACACCTCAATCAATTCAACCGAGTTTGACCTCAATACAATTTCTATCCGAATAAACAAGATGGTGTTATGGAAATTTGTTTCTGCCACTGAATAAAAAATAAGAAAAAAGGTAATTGCATATTTTTATCTCACAATTCTGATGTTATATCTCACAATTCTGAGGAAAAAAGTCAGAATTGCAGGATATAAAAGCACACTTGCAAGTTATAAAGTCAGAATTGTGAGAAAATTGCATTATTATTATTATTATTATTATTATTATTATTATTATTCTGTGACAAAAACAATCTTCCATATGGTGTAAATATTAACCAGTTTAACAGAAAAAAAAAACCTTGAACACTCTAGCTATACTTATTGTCTTAAAGGGTTAGTTCACCCAAAAATGAAAATTCTGTTATTTATTACTCACGCTCATGCCGTTCCAGACCCGTAAGACCTTCGTTAATCTTCGGAATGCAAATTTAGTTATTTTTTTCTTTAAATCCAATGGCTCCGTGAGGCCTACATAGGGAGCAATGACATTTCCTCTCTCAAGATCCATTAATGTACTAAAAACATATTTAAATCAGTTCATGTGAGTACAGTGGTTCAATATTAATTCTGATTCATTATGCTCCGAAGCTTCCTGAAGCAGTGTTTTGAAATCGGCCATCACTAAATAAGTCATTATTTTGTTTTTTCTGGCGCACCAAAAGTATTCTCGTCACTTTATAATATTAATATTGAATCACTGTACTCACATGAACTGATTTAAATATGTTTTTAGTACCTTTATGGATCTTGAGAGAGGAAATGTCATTGCTCCCTATGTAGGCCTCACGGAGCCATCGGATTTAAACAAAAATATCATAATTTGTGGTCCGAAGATCAAATGAAGGTCTTACGGGTGTAAAACAGCACGAGGGTGAGTAATTAATGACAGAATTTTCATTTTTGGGTGAACTAACCCTTTAAGTAGTAGTCAGTGGAGGAGACTAAATATATACTACATATCTGCTAAAAATGCTTTTCTACAGATTCCCGCACATGACATGCAAACAAAAAAATATATATCGTGGCCACAATTTAAGAATTCGTTAGGAATTCGTTCTATCATTTTACCAATTCGTTTTAAGTAAGTAAATTGTCACCTAATGGTATTATTTATCACAAAAGATATAGTCTGTGGTCATAGTCCAGAGCCTGTTTTCACCAAGAGCAACATGTTACTGCATCAACATCTTTGTTGATCCTGGAACAACATACCAATGAACCAATCAGATTTGAGGGACAAGTTTACAGTTTGTCAAGTTTAGGATTACAAACAGGGTTAGGTGCTTCTACATCAGTGTTATTCACCTATCATTTTAGGGATAATTTATGGGTAGGGTTAGGTTTAGGGGTAGGGATATGGTTATGATTAAATTTTCGGACAGGAATGTTTTTTTTCAGGATGAACAAAATGTTGACCCAGCAACGCGTCTAACTCTGCAAAATCAGGACTTTTGTTCAGTCACTTTTTGGGATTTACAGCAGCAGTTGCTTACAAATGTGAATCCTGAAATGTTTTGTTCATTCAGGAGATTAAAGTAGCTGCTTGAATATATTTATTCAGCTGTATGATCAAACAGCTGTAACTAATTAACCCTAGCAGTAACCACTGTATCAAACATGGTGGTGTTCATAAAACCATGAGATTTTACTATGACTGACAGTGGGTAATTAAATAAATGTGTCCAATCGAGGCATGAATTCATGCATTAGATATTTTAAAATAACCAACAATAGTGTTAAATGCTTTATATGGTTGCAAAGAGCACAAATTTTTGCTGTGTAAAAATTCACTGTAATAGTCCAAATTGGATTTATTCAGACTGACACAACTTAGGGTACGTTTACATGATAATGATGTACTAAAAATGGAAAAGTTTTTCCTTTGCATTTTTCACATACAGATGACACCATTGTCAAAACGTTCCCATGGATTGGAGAAAACAAGTAAAAACCTTGTATAACTCATGTCAGGCCAGTAGTTGGCGATGTCACTTTGTAAAGAAACACTATACACCTATAGACTGAACACATAATACACATGCGCATAACATCATCGTTTTTGCAAATTCACGTTTTTGTTGTTTACACAGAGAAAATAACAGTATCGTTTTCAAAAAATGTGAAAAGTTTTCAGAGTTCAGAGTTATTCAAGTCCCCAAAATGCAGTTGTCATGTAAATGATAGACCATAATGTATAAAAAGTTTTACGATTTTAATTGAAAATGTTGTGTAAACAGCCCCTTAGTGCATGTAAAATATACCTATTGACTGTTTCTGCAGGTTACACTGTTACGCCAGTAGGTGGGGACTAGTAGAGGTCTTCTTGGGTCCTAAAATCTGTACCTGACCCAAATCGACACAGTCTGCAGCCCTGCAGTCAGTCAGGAAAAATCCCGGTGTCCTGCTGACTGGTTTGGTCACTTCTTCATTACTTTAATTTATTTATTTTGTTATATTATTGCCTATCTAATGGATACAAGTTATTTCTGAGTTCGGCTTTTATTGTGACCAGTGGATTTGGATTTGCTGTCTTACCTCATCTCTGGCGAAGGGCTTCTGCACACAAAAAAAGAGTGTAGTCCTGCATGAACACAACGTAAGCGAGAGGCTTTTCCTGATAGATCTCATAGCTATAAGACGGATTTCTGTGTGCAAGGTTACAAACGTTTGTTCCTTTTACATGCATTTCTCAAAAATGCACTTGACATGAATGTACAAGTATGCGCTAAGGTGCTGAAATGTCAATCACTCATCACTGTAACCTCAAAACGTCTTATAACTTTTGACGTAATGTTATTTACCTGACCATAAGATGATTAAAGTTTATTTTAATCTATGCTGATGCCGATCATTGAAACGGTAGGGAAAAATGGAGCAACCGAGTCTAAACGAGGAAGCAACCTTGCGTATAGAGTCCATTCCACATAGAAGCGTGGATCCAGAGAGAACTTGGAAAAAGTGAGATAACACTGTCATAGAATTGTTTTAAATAATAAAATGTTGTTAAATGCTCGACATAATTTAAAAGAATTCGGGTCTTCTCGGGTCCATTTGGAAAAAGCACATTTATTTTAAATTACCCAAGACCACTAATACCGAACCCAACCCGTGTCCAAAGCACTCGAAGTTTTGGACCCGAACCCGCACAGGTCTCGAGTCGGACCTTGGGTTTTCGGATCCAAGTGGACCCATGAAGATCTCTAGCAACTAGTGAGTCATTCAACGGATTTGTTCAAAAAATACTCAATGCAAAATCACATTGTAAGTACAACATTTGGTTTAATATATGCTTTGCGACTGTTAAAACATTACGCTCTATATAGTATGAAAGTGTGTTGTATGAATACATTTCAGAGGTAATATATCCGCCATGCTGGCGCTTCACTGGCATTCACAAATCTCATGGGATAGAAAATAAAGCAAGAAGCCGTGGTTTACAGTGAATTTATAACAGCTAACGGCTTCACACTGTTTATTTCTTTTATAAAGCGGTTACCACACAATATAAATATTAAAGACAAAAAAATATGTAACAATGCAACTTTCATTAAGTAAAATCACTAAAAGCCTTCCTTCCGCTGGAAAAAAATAGTCCCTGACTGTGAACAGCAACAGAAGTACCATTTATTACACCTCTAGATGGCGGCAAGATTGTCTTTATGAGCGAGTCACTCAGTCGCAAAGACTTTTATATTAAAACTTGTGAACACGGAACAAGACGCAAATGACAAATGCTTTGACTAGTCAGTGTCAGCAAGGCACGGGAAAACCCATTAACTGTTAAAAGGACAAGATTGCAGCGGACATTCAAACGGATTTTTTATTATGAACATAGGACTGACCTGAAGGAAAATGCTAAATCTGAATGCAGGTAATACACTCGGTCACTCTATATCTCTCTCACAATACTCTTCTACAAAGCTTCAATGAACAATATCAATTGAGAACAATCATTTTTTATGTTGCTAAGGGTGTTGTGCAGTACTACACAGAACCAGGTGAAGCGGTCATAGCCGTGTTTTACCGTAAATAAAACACAACTATTGGCCAATCTGAAGCTAACCATTTTATAAATAATAAACAACAGTTATTTTTCGTGAAATACACAATACATAGAATTGCATCAACACGCAGACACAGTGGTGCAGTAATAGAGTAGAGTAATTTACAACGGCTTCGAACGCGGCTCAACCAATCAGAATCAAGGGCCGGAACTATCCGTTTTATAAATGTCCACTGATAGCACACTTCAGAATCACACTGAGACACAAATATTTAGATTTCAAAAAATGAAAAACAAACATATGTGAACAAACTGCAAGTTTTGGGTACTTGCAATATAGCAACATCTGCAGTATTTCAATCACTAAAAACAGCAGGACATTGTAAAACGCTTAACATGAAAAACACTTAAAGTGCCTTAAAACAGTGATATTGAAAGATTAAATCTAGTATACACTTTACTGATGATGCATATTATATACAGACAAGCAAATGTGACCAGAATATAAATGTAATGCGCTAAATTACATGTTAAGGATTTTCTTAATGGTTTTCTATGGGGGAAAAAAAACACTTAACCTGAAACTTTGCACATTGTGTCCATATTCTGGGTTCATATGCTTGTCTGTACATAGTACATTTTATTAATAAAGTTTATACTGAATTTTATTCCTTCAAGATCATTGTCTTAATGCATGAAGCATGCCCTGTATAATGGTTTTTTATGGGAAAACTCTTAACATGCAATTTAGCATCTTGCATTCATATTCTGGGCTCATCTGCTTGCCTGTACATAGTATGCATAATCAATATTAGCAGAAAAATTTGCATGTAGTAAACCTGATAAAATAACTGCCAGGCAGTGGAGAAAAGCCTTGTTTTGCCCTCCAGGCATTCTAAAGGGTGTGACATCACTTGAAAACTACAAATTGCAAGAGAAATTCGGATTGGACTTGGTTATTTGTTCATACAGGCATTTTACTATCAGCTCCTTTATGCTACTTTTTCAGTAAACATGTTAGTAAATGTGGTTGTTAATCCCAAACACTGACTGTGTGCAAGTAGCCTAATTGAAATGTTTCAAGCCAAACATATTTTCTTGAAAATATAGTTTTAGTCAGTAAACAAAACATTTTTCCTGCCCTCAATGTCGCTTTTCATACTGACACTTTTCAATCCTGTGAGTTACTTCCTGCCAGGAACCTACCATTTTTTGGAGGAAAAACAACAGCACAAATTTGAAGTATTATCAATGGATTTGATGAATTCTATGATTTTTTTTTTGTGATGTAAGTTGTCTTGTTTCACTGACAACTTACCGGTTTGATTAAAATGACAGAAATCAATATGATGATATAAAAATTAAAAAACGTGGTTTAAATTAAAAAAAAAAAAAAAACTCATGTAAGCTAACATGCTAATGACTCAGTTTAGCTAGTTCCATCCTGTTAGGTGTCCTCTTCATTGCCATTGTATAAATAATGATTATTTTTTTACATTGAAGTACCTGATCTTGACTAGTCTGATATGAGCTTTTACAGAAATTCTTTAATTAATTACAATAAACAAGCATAATCCTTGAATAATCCCCTCTTAATGAAGTAAGGGTGTGTGGGATGCATCCTTATATCAGAGATCATATACAACAGCAATGCTAATTACAACAGTATTATTGAGGTTGTTATGATTACGAGAACAATGCTGTTTAGGTTTGTTAGACTCTGCAGGCTCTTTCTTTAACAGTAATGTTGTAAATGTCAAGGGCTACAAATCAGTCAGGCATAGTCAAACTCACTAGGCAAACTAAATAGTTGTCTCCTTGCAGCTAGCATAAGAACCCTGCTCAGCCTGCGAAATGCATTGCTGATAGTTTCTCCTGCCATGGAAATGGAGAAGGTTTCAGGGGTATTATGGCGAGGGAGGGGCAATTACCTGAGCACAATTACTGTATCTAACAGCCGCCATCCATCATCCTCTCCTCCCTCTCACAGCAGATTCCGTTCCGTAGCCTTATTCTGCTCCCGCTTTCCAGAGGAATTGCAAAGACACTCGGTCGTCTTGGTGAGTCAGGCGCAGACTTTAAAATGCCAATTGAAAACCTGAGCGGCATTCCAAAATGCTCCTTTTCCGCTCACACGCAGCCCCGCCCGCCCCATCTACACCTGTCATGAACGGATCTGGGAAAATCTGGGAAAAGAAGCACAGGGGAAATGCAAGCAAGATGGAGAACTATCGAAACAACCCTTGAGAGCCTTTAACGACAAGCTTTATCTTCGACACAAGGTAAATGCATTGACGTGAAGAGGAAATGCAGCGTCACTTAATGAAAATAGAAGTGAGGTAGAAAGTTTATGCATGACCTTCAGTGACATGCTCAAATCAATTGCACACCTGTGATATAAGAAAATCAGAATCTACAATTTTCCATCCCAAGAAAGTGAATTATATCAGTTGGGACTATCCACCAGGTGGATGAATAAGACATTTCACACTGGGGACTAAAGGACAGCCAATCACAGGCGCCAACAAGGAAGTCATTTTGGCTCGGATGGAGCAATACGCCACCCCTTCGGGCCTTTTATGTGCTTGAGTTATATGACTTTATGGCAAAGAAGTGATATTAGATGGAGATTAGATTCGATACAAATCCGCCCTTTAAAGAACCATGAAGATGGCAGTAAACAAGGTAGATCCAATCTTTTTTTTTTTTTTTTTTTTTACCTCTCCTTCCTTTTTTTAACAACAGCTCATCTGGGGCCCGAGACAGGAGGAGAGCGAGGTGGGTGAGATGAATACTGATGAAGATTCAACTGAAAGAACAGGTGCTGGTGGAGACAGGTGAGCAGAGAAGTGATCCTGAATATCTAATGGGGCCTCAGGGCAGTCAGGTTAGTGCAGAGGTGTCTTTGATTAATAATTATGCCATGTTCTCTGAGAAACCCCAGACCCAGTGTGTGTGTGTGTGTGTGTGTGTGTGTGTGTGTGTGTGTGTGTGTTTGTGTAGTCTACTTTCACCTAATACACTAGCATTTAAAGTACTACTATGCTTTTCGGATATTGCCTTTCATGTGTGTAATATATCTGTTTGAGAATGTAAAAGCGCAGATAAATGGAGTTATTGTCTCTAAAAAGAAATAACTAATTCTGTACTGCCTGAAATGAGTCATCAGTAATTCCAGTTTTACTTTCTTCTTGAACCTATGTAAGTTTGTTAAAAAAAAATAAATAAATAAATTTAAAAAATGCATAATGCGAGCATATGCTCTTCATTGGCTGCCCATGAACAACGTCTACTTTGACCCGTCCTGTAGTTATAACACTAGTTGTAGCTGAGACTGGAAGAGTTTGGCTTGTGTTGTCGACATGTTGAGAAGACACAGTTTTGTTTTGTTTTATTTTTTTACCTTAGATGCATGTATCAATGAGGTCTATGTAAATAAAACAAGTTGACAAAAGATTTAATCAAATATTTGTTGATAATATAGCATGCCGAGTGATTTACAAGCAATTTAAAAGGCCAGTCATTTTGACTGGGAACACCAAATTAGCTGAAGAATTTTCAGCACAGCACAAGGGTAAAGGAATAGTTGGCCTTTCGTTCTTCTGTGGAAAACAAAAGAAGATCATTTGCAAAATTGTCCGAGGAGTCCAATGATTTGCTGTTTTGGATTGACTTTTATTGTTTGGACAAAAACAGTTCATCATAGTAGCCTATCTACTTTTGTGTTCATGGGAGAAAGTCAGTCTTGTCAGCAGGGCTTAAAAACAGGGGGGGAAATAATCGGTTCAATCTAGGCAGAATCAATGTTTTTACGTTTTTGTTCTGCGTTCGTTCTGTAACATTATTGTTCAGAAAATGGTTTGATTAGAAACCATATTGGTTATTAATGTTTTTTTTTTTTTTTCTTTTAGCCTATACTTTATACCAGAGCTTAAATTGAACTTTATACTAAGAGCTTGTGACTAAACCTCATAACTCGAGTGGATCTCTGCTTGTTTGCAGTGCAAGGGTAAATAAAAAACTGGTTACAGCCTATGTGTAACACTTTACACAAGCTTTTGGCCAAATATATTAAATGACAGTGAGTGCTACAATAACCTTTGTAACCTGCAAGTTAATAAAAACTTAATGCAGTGCACTTACTGACAGATGTGGCTGTTCTAATGACGGACGAAACACAAATTTCTGACATTCGCTGGTGCTTGATTTTTGTAAAATGCAAATAATATAATGACCCATGCAAGTGTCTGACCATACATAAAGCCACAATACTAACTTTGACAACAAGATGTTTAATCATTTAAAACATACATCTTTTAAAGAAAAACAATCCTGAATAGTAGCGATTCTACACTTTTCGCTGGTTTCAAAACACACCACGCTCGATATAACCTGTCATGGTGACATATTCGCAGATAAACTGAGATCGACAGCTAATGCCATTGCCTTGTGACTTACCTATGATGACTTGACAGCTGAGCGCAGGCATCTCATTCACGTTGGATGCGTCATCACATTTGCATAGGCCGTACTATTTAAATACATGATTGGTTGACTGCCAAATTAAAATCTTAAACAGAACGATAAAATAATTTTATTAACCAGGTAATTTCAAATAAGCACTTCTGTTCAGAATGATTAAACTTGTTTTGTTTTCGTTTATGTTCCTGTTAAAATTTAGTTTGTTTCCGTTTTTGTTTGTGCTCTGCTTGTCAAGTCCACAGGTTTGGAACGACATGAAGGTGAGTACATTTTTGAGTGAACTATCCCTATAAAGTACGGACACATTTGATCTTGAAACTTGAAGAAAATATCATTCTGGGATACATGTAGAATCACACTTTGTTCATTTGTCCATGAACCAATCCTCATAGACAGATGGCTGTCTGACCCATGGGTGACGCTTCTCAGTGAATCCGACTACATCTCAGGACTCTGATAAGGGTTTTTCCACAAGTTCTGTGCTCAACATAAAACATAGATTTTATCACAAGGCAGAACTTTCTACAACTCTCCAAGACACAGCATCCACTCACACCGCCCTCGCGTCAGGAGCGAAGACAGTTGTCACTCCAACTTTGATTTCCAGTCATGTCCACCTGGGAGAACACTTGGATTTCAAAGACAAAGTGAGTGCTTATGAAAGCTGGCATTCCTAGTGAAGTTCTCACACATCTGATATTAAACTACTGCCAACAATCTTGCAGCATAGAAGCCTTCAACATCAACTGAATAGGAGGATGGATGTAAATCAATGAACTAATCCTTTCCTTTAACAGACTGGTCTTGTAATGAGATCTGCCAATCAGTATTGTCATGTTATCATTTACGATTCATGTATTGAGCTGAATGGACATTCTAATGGCTAGCTCTCTACAGGTATTATAGACCTCTTATGGTTACTTTTCACCATTTGTACATTCATCTACATACACAAGTATGATACATACACTCATACATAAATTAGATAGATAGAATAGAATATAAATATTTAATGAGCTTTGGCCTTCGGGTCACTGACAGGAATTATAATACACCCTGAAAGAGAGTAGTTAAAGAATGTCATGAGTTAGGTGACATTTCACTGCACTGATGTATGTTTTAGGAAGAACTGTGGAAGCTAATGGGCTGGAATTGCACACAACACACACATACAAAAAAAAAAAAAAAAATGTGACAAAGATTCGGTTGCCAATAGGGTATGCAATTTTCTTCAAACAATCCATAAAGCACACATATAATTTAAACTATATATCCAAAAAATGTGACAAAGTTTTGGTTGCAGTTAGGTTATGTCAGGCGCTGTTTAGGCTGACACACTTAACATAAACAATACTCGACCATGAAACAAAGGAAACTGAGTGCCTAAAGTATTAGTTCACTTCTGAATTAACATTTCCTGATCATTTACTCACCCCCATGTCATCCAAGATGTTCATGTCTTTCTTTCTTCAGTTGAAAAGAAATTAAGGTTTTTGAGGAAACATTCCAGGATTTTTTTCCATATAGTCAGGTACTTCAGGACTTCAGTGTGGTACAATGGCTGGAAGCTCCAAATTGCAGCTTCAAAGCTCTCTTCATGATCCCAGATGAGGAATAAGGGTCTTATCTAGTGAAACGATCAGTCATTTTCTAAAAAAAAAAAAAAAAAGAAAAATTTATATACGTTTTAACCACAAATGCTCGCTTCCACTGCTCCGTGATCCGCCACACATGACGTAATCATTTTAGAAAGGTCACGCATGACGTAAGTGAAAGTACAGATCCAGTGTCTACAAAGCGAACTTGCAAAGACTAAGCCAAACGCCCTTTACAAAAAAAAAAAAAAAAAAGAGTAAAACAACGATGTCGGATGATTTTGAAGTTGGAGGAGAAAATGAAGTTTTTCAACATACCATGGCACCTCTGCCTTGTCATGTCACATGACCTTTCTAACATAATTTGTGGTGGATCGCAGAGCTAGTGCAAGACAAGCATTTGTGGTTAAAAAGTATATGCATTTTTATTTATTTATTTATTTTTTTGAAAATGAACGATCCCTTATTCCTCGTCTGGGATTGTGCAGAGCCATTTAAAGCTGCACTGAAACTGCAATTTGGACCTTCCACCTGTTGTACTCCACTGAAGTCCACTAAATGGAGAAAAATCCTGGAATGTTTTCCTCAAAAACCTTAATTTCCTTTCAACTGAAGAAAGAAAGAAAGACATGAACATCTTTGATGACATGGGGGTGAGTAAATTATCAGGAAATTTTTATTCTGAAGTGAACTAATCCTTTAAATACAAGGGAGAATAATAAACTGAACAGAAGCAGGTGCGTAAAACTATTTAACAACCAAGGAAGCTAACCAGGGAACACAGGCAAACCAGAACAGGGAAAACAGAATCAAAACACAATGAAACTAAACCAAACCAGAACATACACATTACAGGTTACATCGCAATTTTATTTTTTATGTTCTATAAACCACACAAAATTGAAATCAAATAAATAACCAAAATGTGACAGTTTTGGTTGCAGTTAGGTCAGAATGCATTTTTTTTTTTTTTTTTTAATGTTCTAGAAACAATGCATATCATTTTGGGAAAAAAGGTGTAACCAAATATGACATATTTTATGTAAAGTATGTCTTCATTTTAGCTAACCGTAATATGTACATTCAAATGAAACAACGGTTTCAAAAATGTAATATCGAAATACAGCCAGTTCAACACTGCAACTTTTGTGGAACATTATGTTTACCTTAAAAGGTGGGATGTGGGATAAATGTGGAAATTCATAAAAGAAAAGTGTTGCAAATACAAATCTTTTCTATGGATCATGCTTCTGTAGCTCAAAAAAACCTTGCTATCATTCTCAACCATTTGGAGCAAAGGGCTAAAGCCTGCCGTACCTAATGCAAAATCAGGGCATCCACTGCCCAATATCTGCTCACAGCTACCAGACGACCCGTTTCATTCCCTCCCTCTCCCTCTCTCGCTCTCAGTAAGCTTATCTCTTTCCACACCATCCTCTCCCTCAGCCCTTATCACCTTCTAAGCTCTGTGTCATGCATTCACAGCTTTGGCAAGGACAGCTCATTGTCTGTGTACAAACACTATCCATCAAAAAACCATTCATGTAAACTTCAAATACCTCTTCCTTTCCTTTCTCTCTTTCTCCATCTATCAATCAATCTCAAGTCTATAACGCTTATGTCATGGTAATTCCTATGCATTTCAGAATTCTTGACATAGATATGTTTGCCCAATTCTTCACAGCAGAAAACAGGAATGCATTTCGATGCATGACAGGTAAAGAGAGCATCTCGTTTGTTTTGAGAGCCCAAATTAAGGCTACAATGAACTGGGCTTCACAGACAACAAGTTAAAGAGACATTTGAGCAGATTTCTTCAAATAACTGTGTAATGAAAATGTTAATGTGGGTGAATCGGCAACTCATTGTGTGATTTGAAATTGTTCTTCAAGTGATTTATGTTTGCACAATTTCAGTTCATCATCACATCATCAATAATTATCACGTATACTAAATATACAGACAGTAGTGGCCAAAAGTGATGTCAGGCCTAGGAAAACTGACATCTTCACCATTTATTCAAATAAAAATGGGTAAAGATTTTGTAAGCATATCGTGTAGTTGTGCAAAACACATGCAAAAAGAGAGAACCAATGAAATATTAATAACAGAATGTCAATGTAGCTTCTTTTTTTTTTTTTTTTTGAAAAGTACAAATAAAACCTGTAGCTGTAGTGTAGTTTGCCTTTTTTGCCAAACAATTGTGTCAGATAAATACCTTAACCAAGTTTAGTGTTTTGTTTTTCACTTTAAATTATTTACAAAATGTAAATAGTTTCCTCATATTTTGATGGTTTAATCACACTTGTAGGGTCATTAAAAACAAACAATCCCTTTAGACATCACTTATGGCCACTACTGTATAATATAGCAGTACAGCAAATGCTGTTAAGTTATGAATTATTCCACTGAGCTTGTAAAAATGCATTCTGGCATTGCCTTCTCCATGGGATACATGCAATTTCCCATTTTATATATATATATATATATATATATATATATTCACAGATTTTAATGACCAGAAACATAATATTTAGCTGTGTCCCACATCTCTGTTACCAGATGATGTCCACACATTACAAAACATTAACATTTCTTAAAATCATAAAACTGAAGAAATAACATACATGTAATTCTAACCTTTTGGCACCTGTTAACCGAATTAGTTTAATGCAAATTGATCAAACTATGCGACGACTTAATTAATGCTAATGCTAAATTTGCTATCTGTATACTCTACTCTAACTCTATGCTCATTCTTGCATAGCTTTTTTAGTTTTACTTAAAATTAGTATTCAGTTTTTACTTGCCTATTTAATTATGTTTTTTTTTTTTTTTTTTTTTTACAGTTTATCACTAGAAATGACTGAAGTGACATGCTGTCTTTTGGTAAAATTGCTAACACCATATAATATGAATAGAAAATAAAGCAGCTTATATATTTAGTTTGACCTCCTGAGGTTGACACTCAGCATTTTCTGTAGGTTAAAGCACCTTCTTTCACTGACCATTGGTTGAAAGAATATCCATTTTGTACCCTATTCGTGGAAAGTGCTTGCTGCCTACGTAGGCACCTCACTAGGAATAGAACCTATAGACCAACACACTTCTTAAAAGTTTCCTGCTTGCAGCAGCACTTCCAAAAATTTAATGCAAACCAAGACTTGAACTCAAGCTGGTTTCAGCCTAGTCTATAATGTACAAACACCAAATGAATTCAGTCTATCTCAAAAATGCAAGGCAAATGCAAATAATGCTAAAATTCTTAGACACAAACATCACTGCTGGTGTCTACTGTTAGATGATGACATCACTGCAGTGTGGAATACATTTTGATGTGTCAGATAGGCTGGTTGTAACTTACGAATATTAATAAGTCACGCTAATGTTGCTAGGTGATTTTGTTGGATAGTCCAGTATAGCCTAATTAATATTCGTTAGCCTTCTCAAATATTTTACGGCTTTGTTAAATGGTCTATTTCATGTATTCACTTGGACATTAGGTCTGCATTAGAGCATTTGCTTATCTCTTAAATGTCAACAATTTAGCATCAAATTAGAAATAAACTGAACAAAATCATATAAAGAATTATCACTGTCAATAGCATATTGAACAGCTATTTTTCTATATCAGTATAAGTTCAATTCCTAGACAATGGTTTGCATTGCATTTGTTGGTTTATTTGTAAGTATTTTTATGGCCCTCTGGCAGACCGACATCATTGCTGAATTCTGTTCGCTTGACATATAGTGAGACTCATCACACTTGATTTGTGAGATAATGGGAGTGCGGGACATGTAATAAGAGGCAGGAAAACGGACCAAGCTGAAACCTATAAATGTAATATAAGATTGCTTAGATCATTCTGCCAAGTTATTAAAGAGGTCATATCACGAAAGATCAAATTTTCTTTGATCTTCTGATATAGAACAACTTGATGTAGTATAAAAACACTCTACTTTTAGAAGTCAGGTCCAAAAAGTCATCTTTTGAAACTAAGCTGGATAATAAATAAATAAATAAATCTTGTTTTAAATGCATCAGCACATGACCATCTATGTTTACATGTCAGTAAAGCCTTTTGGAGGACTTTTGATTAGCTTCCCTTGTGAAAAAGAAGTACAATATATTAGCGCAATTCCAAAAAAGCACAGATGGGAGTGGAAAATTCTGCAGATGATCTAATGACAACGTGCAAAATAAACAACACAGACGCATCTGGATCATTTCCATAATGGCCAACACAATCTACCAAGAGCAGTGCAAATTAGAGTCTGGTTTAAGACACTGCAATTTAGGGTTACACTTTATTTTAAGGTGTATGTTTCACTGTAATTATACATTTAAGTACTGAGGAATGTTGAGTAACATACTTACTATAGGGGTAAGATTAGGGTTTGGTTTGGTTTAGTTTAAGGTTAATTGCAATTATGCATAATTTACTTTTATTACTATAGTAACATGTGTAACAATGACACTAAAATAAAGTGTTACCCAATTTAGTATATTTAAAATCTGTTCAATGTAATATTGTCATTGGTTGGCTGTTTAGTGATAATCAACAAAGAGGATGTGTGACGCAGAATGATGATAAAGAAGACTTTTAATAAACATGGAGAAAAATAGCATAACAATCCAACATAAATTTACATAACATTAACACAAGACAATTAACTGAGGAAGACGAAGACTTAAATACACAGAGGAAGGTAATCAGGAAAGGAACAGGGAACAGGTGTGACATCAGGGACTATGGCAACTAATGAATGAACTAGAACTTAGGCAAAACAGACAATGAAGAGTATGGCTCTTTCCAAAATCACCCTCTATACCCTTAAACAGGGCACTATTTGAGGAAACAGCCATTTGTAGTGGTGTCCAAAACCATAGTGGACAATATCGAGTGCACTCAATCAATCCCACAATGCACTGAAATAACAAGTGTACAACCGATGTATGCTCAATGGCTAGAGAATACCCATAATGCACTGCGAGAGTCATGCACCGAATTAATTCCTGTGTCTGACCAGAAGATGGCGCCGCAGCTAAATCATCCATCCATCCATCCATCCATCCATTTTTCAAACCGCTGGTCCAATGTGGGTACAGCGTAATATCACACAGGTATAAATTCCTTTGTAATTGATTATTAAACTGTTTAATTGAGGTATATACATGCTAGTTCCCTTTCAGTCGGTCACGTTCGACGTACGTAAGTAGTGACCGACGAATTGGGATATCGCTAGAGAGCCCTATCAGCTTCGAGTGAACTACAACAGGCCAATGGAGTTGGCGTGCGATATTTGCATAATGCGCACCGCCCCGCGCCAGGTGGTATAAATAGGGGAGCAGATGCAATCGCACTCTGTCTTTCGCTTCGGAGCCATCTAGTGTGTTCCAGCTTTCAGACTTCAGTGAATTCTTCAAGCTAGGGAGAAAAAAAGGAAAATTACTTCTTCTTGTGTTGGTGTGACGGCACTTCAGCGAGGTCGCGAGCTTCCCGAGGAGCCTGAGCTTAAAGCTCTCAACTGCTGTTTTGACAGCACACATTTCCAATTCCCAGCATTGTGTCTGTTGCGATTTGGGCCGGTTCCTCCGTTGTGTTCGGGGAGTGGTGTACCCGAACACATCGTGACACTCCCTGTGTGCTTCAGCAGAAGAGAGCTGAATTTTCCCCTCCTAAAAGAGCTTCACAGACGAACTCTGCGTCTTTTTCAAGATGTAATTTCGTCTGTGCGTTACTGGATGCGGTCGTTCTTTGGTCCCCGCTGACGGCCACAATCGCTGCATCACGTGCCTGGGCGTTCAGCACGCTGAAGCAGCTTTTGTGGATAGTTCATGTTCTCACTGTGGGAACATGACTATTGCAGTGTTGAGATCGAGACTCTCGTTCCTTGGTTCTCAGGGAGCGGGGGTCCCCTCCCCTATACCCTGTGCCGCCGTTTTCTCTGGCTTCGGCCGGGATGACGGTGTGCCGGCGTTTAGGCAGGGTGATCTGAGGATCACGGTCAGGGCTTCCCCGCCGAGCGCCGCTCCGCGGGCCCCTGTCCCCTCTACCTCACTGCAACCGGTGGTGTTGCCGACTGAGCGTGCTGGTCCCTCTACGGAGCGACCAGCCGTTTCTTTCGGAGCACCGGCGGATGACTGCATGTCGATCGCGGCATCGGAAGGTGAGCAAGAGTCCTCGGGAGATGAGGACTCGGCTGCGTTACCTCCCTCCGGGACCGTAGCGTTGTTCGAGCCCGATCCTGAGTTGATGGCTATGCTTTCCCAGGCTGCCGAGAAGGTCGGGTTCGTCTGGAACCCTCCACCGTGTCCCGAACCTTCTCGGCTCGATGATTGGTACCTCGGGGCGGCCCGCGCTGGTCCCCAGCGCCCCGCCCCGATGCCATTCTTCCCGGAGGTGCATGATGAGGTGACCAGGTCCTGGCGGACGCCCTATAGCGTTCGTGCGAGACCTGGTCCCTCGTCCGCCTTCACCAACCTGGATGGCGGGGAGGCTAGGGGATATATACGCGGATTCCCCCAGTCGAGAGGTCTGTTGCGATGCAACTGTGTCCAGCGGCCTCTCTCTGGCGCGGTGAGCCGCGTCTCCCATCCCGGGCCTCTAAATTCTCGTCAGGCTTGACAGAGAAAGCTTACAGAGCCTGCGGACAGGCTGCCTCCGCCTTGCATGCCATGGCCCTTTGATGGAAATGCCCCAGGGAGGTCTTGACCAGCAGCTGCTTGGGGAGCTGCATGCCGCCACGGACCTCGCCCTCCGGGCGACTAAGGTGACGGCACGTTCTGTTGGTCAGGCGATGGCCACGCTTGTGGTCCAGCAATGCCACCTCTGGCTGACCCTTGCTGATATGAGGGATACCGACAAATATCGGTTCCTGGACTCCCCCATATCACAGGTCGGCCTTTTCGGCGACGCGGTAGAGAGCTTCGCCCAGCAGTTCTCTGCCGCCCAGAAGCAGGCTGAGGCTATCAAACACGTCCTGCCCCAGCGGTCCGCTGCTGCCTCCACCCCGCCGCCGGCCGCACAGCCTCAGCCCGCTCGTCGCCGAGGGCGCCCACCTGCGTCGTCCTCCGCCCCTGCTAAGTTGGCGAAGCAGCAGCCAACACCAGCCAAACAGCAGGGTGCCGGTCGCGGACGCGGCGCCCAGCCCGCTCAGGCCAAGCCAGGTGGCAAGAGCTCGAGGAAGACGCGACCCTGAGACGGGCGACCTGGAGGGGAAGATTCCTGCTCTTCGGGAGAGGGCTCCATCGTCTCTCCCACCCCCGGAGGAGGGCCAGGGGGAATTTGTGAAATTGTCTGTCCCGCCGCTGGCTCTCCGGAGTCCAGCGGTACCCACTTCATCACAAAAAGAGCAGTTTCCCAATCCTCCAGGTCACAAGAGACTGCGGCTGTCAGCGCGCGAGGCTCCGTCTGACCCCACTTCGGGCCGCTGTGCCGTCCGAGTCTGGTTCCAGCACTCTGCTTCGCTGCCCCACCCCCGGTGCGTCTGTGGTGCCTTTGGTCCCGCTGGCTCGGTGTCTGGAAGCCTGGATAGCGCTCCCCAGCCCGTCCCGCTGGCTCATTCGCACTGTCAGACTCGGCTATGCGATTCAGTTCGCCCGGCGTCCTCCGGTCTTCAGGGGTGTCCACTACACTCAGGTGTCCCTGGACAATGCACCTGTTCTCCGGGCGGAGATTGCTGTCCTCCTGGCGAAGGATGCAATCGAGCCGGTCCCTCCAGCCGATATGAAGTCAGGGTTCTACAGCCCCTACTTCATTGTACCAAAGAAGGGCGGTGGGCTACGGCCAATCCTGGATCTGCGTGTCCTGAACCAGTCCCTTCACAGGCTGCCGTTCAAGATGCTTACGCAGAAGCGCATTTTCGAATGCGTCCGTCCCCAGGATTGGTTTGCAGCGATCGACCTGAAGGACGCGTACTTTCATGTCTCGATTCTGCCTCGTCACAGACCCTTCCTACGGTTTGCGTTCGAGGGTCGGGCATATCAGTACAAAGTCCTACCCTTTGGGCTGGCCCTGTCACCCCGCGTCTTCACGAAGGTTGAGGAGGCGGCCATTGTTCCGCTCAAGGAACAGGGCGTTCGCATCCTCAACGACTGGCTCATCCTGGCCAGCTCGCGGGAGCAGTTGTGCGAACACAGGGACATGGTGTTAGCTCACCTCAGTCGGTTGGGTCTTCGGGTCAACTGGGACAAGAGCAAACTCTCCCCCGGGCAGAGGATCTCTTATCTCGGTATGGAACTGGATTCGGTCGCCCGGACTGCGCGCCTCACCGAGGAGCGCGTCCAGTCAGTGTTGACCTGCCTGAGTATGCTCAAGCGCAGGACAGCGGCCCCACTGAAACTCTTTCAGAGGCTCCAGGGGTATATGGCATCCGCAGCCGCAGTCACGCCGCTCGGATTGCTTCATATGAGGCCGCTTCAACACTGGCTCCGCGGCCGGGTCCCGAGATGGGCGTGGCAGCGCGGTACGTTCCGTGTCCCCGTGACACCGAACTGCCGTCGCACCCTTACCAAGTGGTCGGACCCTTCGTTCCTGCGGGCTGGAGTTCCCCTCGAACAAGTGTCCAGGCATGCTGTGGTCCTCACAGATGCCTCTGCCACGGGGTGGGGGGCCACGTACAACGGGCATGCAGCGTCGGGTCTGTGGACGGGGCCCCAACTGCATTGGCATATCAATTGCCTCGAGTTGCTAGCAGTACGTCTTGCACTGGGCCGCTTCCAGGAGCTGTTGACAGACAAGCACGTACTGGTCCGCTCGGACAGCACTGCGGCCGTTGCGTACATCAACCATCAGGGTGGTCTACGCTCCCGCCGTATGTCGCAACTCGCCCGCCATCTCTTGCTATGGAGTCAGAAGCATCTGAGGTCGCTTCGTGCCATTCACGTCCCAGGCGTGCTCAACCGTGCAGCCGACGAGCTCTCACGGCAGCCTCTGCTTCCGGGCGAATGGAGACTCCATCCCTAGGTGGTCCAGCTGATCTGGCAGCGCTTCAGCGAGGCACAGATAGATCTGTTCACCTCCCCGGAGACTGCCCACTGCCAGTTGTTCTATTCCCTGACCGGCGGCACGCTCGGCACGGATGCCCTGGCTATCAGCTGGCCCCGGGGCCTACGCAAATATGCGTTTCCCCCAGTGAGCCTTCTCGCACAGCTCCTGTGCAAAGTCAGGGAGGACGAGGAGCAGGTCTTGTTAGTGGCTCCATACTGGCCCACTCGGACCTGGTTCTCGGACCTCACGCTCCTCGCGACAGCACCTCCCTGGCCCATTCCTCTGAGGAAGGACCTCCTGACTCAGAGACGGGGCACCCTCTGGCACCCGCGTCCCGACCTGTGGAAACTCCATGTGTGGTCCCTGGACGGGACGCGGAGGTTCTGAGTGATCTCCCGCAAGCGGTCGCAGACACTATCACTTCCGCTAGAGCTCCTTCTACGAGGAACCTCTATGCACTGAAGTGGAACCTATTCGTCGGATGGTGTTCCTCTCAACCAGAGCGAGAGGACCCCCGATCATATTCGGTCAGAACCGTGCTTTCCTTTCTGCAAGAGGGCCTGGAGCGAAGGCTGTCTCCCTCCACCCTCAAGGTGTATGTTGCCGCTATCACCGCACATCACTATGCAGTTGATGGTAAATCGCTAGGGAAGCACGATCTGATCGTCAGGTTCTTGAGGGGGGCGAGGAGACTGAATCCTCCCCGGCCCCCCTCTGTACCCTCTTGGGATCTGACCCTGGTTCTTACATCTCTCCGGGGTCGTCCCTTCGAGCCTTTGCAAAGACCGTCCTCCTGGCTGCATTGGCCTCGCTCAAGAGGGTAGGGGACCTGCACGCATTTTCGGTTGACGAATCGTGCCTGGAATTCGGGCCCGGTGACTCTCACGTTATCCTGAGACCCCGGCCTGGATATGTGCCCAAGGTTCCTACCACTCCCTTTCGAGATCAGGTAGTGAACCTGCAAGCGCTGCCTTCGGAGGAGGCAGACCCAGCCCTAGCTTTGCTCTGTCCCGTCCGCGCTCTGCGCCTGTACGTGGACAGAACGCGAAGCTTCAGGACCTCAGATCAGCTCTTTGTCTGTTACGGAGGCCAGCAGAAGGGAAAGGCTGTCTCCAAGCAGAGGATGGCCCACTGGATAGTGGACGCCATCGCCCTGGTGTATGAGTCCCAGGGCGTGCCTTGCCCGCTCAGGTTGAGAGCCCACTCCACCAGAGGAGTGGCCTTTTCCTGGGCGCTGGCGCACGGCGCCTCACTGACAGATATCTGTAGAGCTGTGGGCTGGGCGACACCTAACACGTTCGCTAGATTCTATAGCCTTCGTGTAGAACCGGTATCTTCCCGTGTACTCGCTTCCACCAGCCGGTAGACGCGAAGAGCCCGTTCTAGTGTCGGCTTGCAATGCCACTCCCGCCGCATGGGCTGGATACGTGCATCCTTTTTACTCCAGTCGAGTTCCCCGCTTGGCGAACCCTGTCGAGTTCCTCCACCTCCCCCTTCGGCTCGGACATTGCGGAGTGTCTGATGCCAGGCCAAACCTCCGTCACCGACATTGACGTTTGGCTGGGTTCCACATGTCGTGACCCCTCCACGTGAGCGGTCCCATGTGTGTATTTGTCCACGGTCAACTCCCTACGGTGAGCCTGTGTCTTTCCCTAGCAGAGCCAGCTCTGCTGTCACCTGTCAGATGAGTCTCCCCCTACCCAGGTGGAGCCATCCCAGGGACTCCATATGCGTACTGCCCACGGCCAGTCCATATGTGTACTCTCCATGTAAATTCCTCCCCTACGGGTGGGTAGTGGTCTCCGCAGCGTCCCCTACGGGTTCACTTCCCTAGTGTAGTCTAGTTTACTTAGTGGGTATGTCGGAACAGCAGTAGACTCTCTCGGCGTAAGCTCGCCCCCTTCCCCGTCCCACTGGTGCGCCGGGTGGCTAGAGCTTGCACTGGGCACTGGAAGGGGTTCATACTGTGGCGCTTTATTTGGGATCCCAATTCGTCGGTCACTACTGACGTACGTCGAACGTGACCGACTGAAAGGGAACGTCTCGGTTACGTATGTAACCCTCGTTCCCTGAAGGAGGGAACGGAGACGTACGTCCCGTCGCCATAGTTGCTGTACCCTCGCTGTAGTGCGGACTAGATTGTCTCCTCAGCGAAAAACAGAGTGCGATTGCATCTGCTCCCCTATTTATACCACCTGGCGGGGGCGGTGCGCATTATGCAAATATCGCACGCCAACTCCATTGGCCTGTTGTAGTTCACTCGAAGCTGATAGGGCTCTCTAGCGATATCCCAGTTTGTCGGTCACTACTGACGTACGTCTCCGTTCCCTCCTTCAGGGAACGAGGGTTACATACGTAACCCAGACGTTTCCATGACAGAGTTCAAGATAAATATTTTCATTACTACTGGAGCTGCTAGTTTGCTAAGTTTCAATTATTAAACAGCAAGCACAAACTATACAAAAGCAAAAGACCTTCTGTCTCACTCAGTGTCCAAATTCACTCACTCATTTTCATTCACTCCCTCAAGTGAACTATATTAGTAGAGTGATGCAGGGATTAGAGAATGAGGGTAATAGGGGGCGATTTCGAACACAGTCTATGACTAAAACTAAACAAGACAAGAACTAAACATGACTGTAACTGTTTCCTGTTTCCCCCTTGATGGTTTCCATATGTTTCTTATTTTGTTAGTGTCCTGTATATTTATAATTCTTTTTCCTGCTTTCCATGTCCTTTGTCTCGTATTGTTTTGTTTTACATTTTATACTTTGGTGAGTTCTTGGTTTTTCTTGGAATATCGTATTGATTTAATAGTCCTGCAATTGGCAATTGGCTCTCTATGCTTCTCTCGCCAAGAGTCAAATGCTACACTTTACAGGTAATTTATTTCTAAATCAAACCCAGATGGGACGTTTAACAAAAGTGAAGTCATTTGCATTCCTTGAATGGTGAAATTGAATCAAATCATCAAAGTTCAAAAAGTGAAATATCATCCAAAAGTGATGCAAACAACCAGCAGAGGATTGCAGGATCGCCATCTTTTTATGTGTAAGATTATGTTCATAAAGGGTGGGGGAAGTTGTTTTACTAAATCCTTGCATATTTTGAGATACATGTTTGCATCTCCAGGGCATATTGATGCAGTCTGAGAAATATAGAAACATTGTTGCATAAATTTATACACATAGTTTTCAAATTTGATAATTACCAAAAGGCCTTTTTTTCCATATACAGTAACTGAACATGTTGATGCATTAACTATATTATATTATTTTATATTTTTTACAACAATTCTTTCTGGTTTTTGAATCTGACTGGCTGAGAGCCGTGCGATATTTTAGTGATAACAGCACTCTGACCTTTTCACCGTTTGTATCACTCCGCTTGAAGTGACTGTCATGGCGGCCGAGCAAATTCACCGTATTTTTTACAAATACTACACTTGTTGTACCACGAATTGTAGTTTTAAAAGTTTTTTAGGTGAGAATGTAGTCGTTTAGACCTGAAATATGTGACTCATATTTAATCATAGCACCTATTTTAGTTCTGCACAAAAGAGGGTTTTAAAGACACTCTGTTGTTATTTCTTATTTATTTACACACTTGTGTCATCGAACTGTTGTATGAACGCAATATCACACTCGTAGCCAAGCGATATGGCTGTATATCAGCACACTGTGATTAACTACTGTGGCCTTGTGCCTATGGCCGAATCACAGCCATATCGCATGGCTACTCGTGTGATATTGTTGATATATTATATTATTGTCAGGGTTTATTGCTGGTAAGGAGTGCACAACTAAGGAAATCCTTAATAAGAACTTTTAATTCAGTAAAACACACTAACAGAAGGGTAACTTGGAAAAATCAACAGCAAAAACCACATAAAATAACCAATGCAAGACAAGGGACAGACACAAACTAAGAGCTTACATACAGGGCAAACAGAGGAGTTAACAAGGCTAATTAATAAGACACACCTAAACTGAGGACACTAATCAAATCAGTAACTATGACAACAAAAGAGTGACGGAAAAAAATGAACAAAGGAAGACATGTGACAAATGAAAAAACAGAGTTCAAAACAAACAGACGTGACAATTTATTATATTATATTATATTATATTATATTATATTATATTATATTATATTATATTACTGCATCCCTAGTGGCCCCTAAAGGAATTGCATCAGGTAGTTTGGCCACAAGTAGACAGGTTAGATCGTTCAAACAAACATATCAATGTTTTGCAAGCATCACAAAGCCACAATTTTACACTCTTCAGTAAGTCAGCTTACAGATGGCTGACTTATAGTTATCCCTGCACATTAAACTTAGACAGGACAATACATTTTGGGAGGGAAAAAATGGACTTTTCCTTCAAATACACTCTTTGACTAAAGTCAAGATATTTATTCTCAACAGTCCATAGATGTATTCATTCTATGTCAATGTATTCCTCTGTAACAAGACCACAATTTAGCTTAGTCTGCATCATAAAGTATTTTCATTTAAGAATAGGCTAATTAAATTTCGATTATCTGTAATGTTTACTGTTGCAGACTGAATGCTATGTGATGATTTACTCGCTGTCAGCATATATGCAATATTAAACCATTAGATATTGATTTATACACAACAGTTTATATGACTGGCTCACAGGATGCATTACTTTGGCCATGATGCTAATGGGAAACTGCACCAAGCCAAACAGCTTTAGTTTTCCCCAAAAGTTTCTCTCTGTCTGTGTGTTTCCTAACAGCCTGTGTTTGTAATGGACCTGTCGGAGCAATAATAATGATGAATAAGTCTCCAGTGGGAGGAAGATGTGTGTGCGGTGTGTGTGTGTATGCAAGAGAACGTGAGGTGGGCAGGGCCGAAAGAACTGAGACCAAACCCAGTGAAAAAGTGCCGAGATTATGACTGTGGCAGACTGTCATAAATCAAAGGAAAGAGGTTTGCCATTGGAAAAGAGTCCCTGCTGTATTAAAAGGAACGCCACTATAAAGGGGCCAGAGCAACAGTTTGCACAGCTCCCCAATGACCCTGAACATTTAAGTAATTTCACACTTAGGCCTACTATCAATAGCATTTGTTCTGCATTTTTAGGCATTCGTTTCAGTCTGTCTGTCCTGTAAAATCAAAATGAAGGTTTTGTGGCTTTTAGTCCATGTCTAGAAGCTTTGAGGTCATCTACTGTATATACTGGTGTAGGGGATTTAGATTTGTGTCCAATCAAATGCTCTCAACAATGATGATGACCCTCCCTCTAATACCATAGCAAATTGCAAATCATTATATGTTCAGACAATAATGTAGACAAAAGGCTAATAAAAAAATAATAAAATAAAATAAAAAAAGGGAGAACCCTTTGTAAACATGTATACACAGTATGTGTAAACACAGTAGAGTATATGTAAACACAGTAGAGAATCTCTATCTCTTTCTAGCAAAGATAGAGAAGAATTTGTGTCCTTCTCATTTATGTGACAGTCAATACTGATGTTTAATTTTTAGCAAAGCCTAACAATATGCTAGCTAGCTACATACAGAATAGCAAAATATGCTTGCAACAAGTTGAAACACGTTAGCAATGTGTTAAAACGTTAAAAACTGCTAACAAAACATGCTAAACTATCTATCTATCTATCTATCTATCTATTATTAGCAAGGCCTAATAATATGCTAGCTACATGTTAAAAAATATTAGCAAAGCTTTGCAGCATGGCAAAATATTCTAGCAACATGTTAAAACATGTATAAAAAAAAACATCTGAATGAATGTGAGGATTCAGTAAAAATGTTAAGAGTATATGTTAAGTATAAATTGATTCTTTTGCTACAACTGAAATATTGAAATTATTCCAAGTAACAGAAAACCGCCACAGTGTGATGTGCCTGACCCCTATACCCTATGTATTGTGAATTAATTATATTATGGTTAAATTGTTTTAGAGTGATTTTTCTCCACACAGAAGTCGTAACAAAGCAGCAAACATACAGTATGTTGACAGAGACTTTTTAATTATAAATGTACACAGATGTATTGTGTACTCCAATGTTTATTATTAAATTCACATGCACAGAAAATACATTTCTGTGATGTGAAGGAAAGTTTTTAGAACAGTTTCAATAAGAATTTGTGTCCTTCTCATTTATGTGACAGTCAATACTGATGTTTAATTTTTAATATCCATCATTACAGACCCTTGCTAACCATCACAAACCCCATACTTGCTGTAGCCCACCAGATTTACTGTTGACTTTCAGTGATGGGCAAGAACAGCTGAGTCATTATTCTAATATATTATTTTGTGTTCCGCAGAAGAAAGGAAATCATACGAATTTGGAACTATATGAGTAAATGATGGCTTGTTGGATGAACTCTACTTGTAAGAGAGGCTTGAATTGTACAAAATAATCAATATTCAACCCTAATGCACATGCCTGTCCATGACATCACCAGTTGTGTGCAAGACACCCAAGATTTGCAGTATGCCAAACTCCTTGTCGTTTTAATAGAGCCTCAGGATGTGTTTGATTGGGCAATTATTTCTAGGTGACAACAATGCAATTCATTCACATTTTTATTATCTGCAGGAATGCTTTATTTCTCTGTGAGCATCCAGAGAAAATCTCACTCCAAGCAATTCTTAAATAGGATCCAGATCAATCACAGCAGCAAGTCCCGTCCTGCAAAAGAGAAGTCCAATACTAGGGAAACTCGCAGGGGTCCAGCAATAAATTAACACCTTCTGCCCTGCACTTTATAGCTGCTGAGTGTCTGCTTTACAAAGCTAAATGTATTATTTATTGTCCGGCTGCTTATTTATTAAGAGATTCGGCTAATTCAATTACCAACACAGTGAACAGACCTATAATTCTAAAATCAGTTTCACCTAATGAACTGCTCTTCAGTAACCAAGGCTGTTTTCAATTCTAACATTCTCCCCCACTGCCACCACAGGTGTCTTTTCAAGTTTCCTTTTTGAGCCCGAATTGCAATTAATTTACATAATCAACTTGATTACCACTGTACTCCGGCAGCATTTAATGATTAGCTAGGTTAAGAATTAATAGAAAATGACACAAGTTTCATTGTGTTAATAAAACAATAAAATGATAAAGAAAAGGGGGGGGAAAAAAAGGGAAAAATGGGGGGAAATGAAAGAAAAAATGTATCAAGATCTTAAAATCAAACTCTATGTATTCATATTGATTTCATATGGGATTGATTTATTTATATATATTATATATTAAAGAAAAGTTTTAATGAAATTAAAAAAAAATGACTCTAAAAATGTCATGTTGTGTAACTATCAAGTAAAAAGTAATAACATATATTACTTACAACTATATAAATGTGATAATATAATAAATGTGAATCAGACATTTCCTCCAAGGAGGCAAGGAAAAGCAGTGCCTCCTCATAAGAATGGATGAGAAAATAATCCACAGTTTTAATTCTACAGTTAATTATTCTAAAGTGACTGTCCAACAGCAACAACAGTGGTTAAAGGGGTCATGAACTGCATTTTATATATATATATATATATATATATATATATATATACACACACACACACACACATTGAAATTGGGCCCAAAGTGTCAATATTTTCTGTGGTCACCATTATTTTCCAGCACTGCCTTAATCCTCTTGGGAATGGAGTTCACCAGAGCTTCACAGGTTGCCACTGGAGTCCTCTTCCACTCCTCCATGACGACATCATGTAAACTGGTGGATGTTAGAGACCTTGCGCTTCTCCACTTTCCGTTTGAGGATGCCCCACAGATGCTCAATAAGGTTTAGGTACCCTCAGCTTTTTTAGCAAGGCAGTGGTCATCTTGGAGGTGTGTTTGGGGTCGTTATCATGTTGTAATACAACCTTGGTCTCATCAGACCACAGGACATGGTTCCAGTAATCCATGTCCTTAGTCTGCTTGTCTTCATCAAACTGTTTGTGGGCTTTCTTGTGCATCATCTTTAGAAGAGGCTTCCTTCTGGGACGACAGCCATGCAGACCAATTTGATGCAGTGTGTATCTTATGGTCTGAGCACTAACAGGCTGACCCCCCACCCCTTCAACCTCTGCAGCAATGCTGGCAGAACTCATACGTCCATTTCTCAAACACAACCTCTGGATATGACACTGAGCACGTGCACTCAACTTCTTTGGTCGACCATGGCGAGGCCTGTTCTGAGTGGAACCTGTCCTGTTAAACCGCTGTATGGTCTTGGCCACCATGCTGCAGCTCAGTTTCAGGGTCTTGGCAATCTTCTTACAGCCTACGCCATCTTTATGTAGAGCAACAATTCTTTTTTTCAGATCCTCAGAGAGTTCTTTGCCATGAGGTGCCATGTTGAACTTCCAGTGACCAGTATGAGAGAGTGAGAGTGATAACACCAAATTTAACACACCTGCTGCCCATTCACACCTGAGACCTTGTAACACTAATGAGTCACATGACACCGGGGAGAGAAAATGGTTAATTGGGCCCAATTTGGACATTTTTACTTAGGGGTGTATTCAGTTTTGTGGCCAGCGGTTTAGACATTAATGGCTGTGTGTTGAGTTATTTTGAGGTGACAGCAAATTTACACTGTTATACAAGCTGTACACTCACTACTTTACATTGTAGCAAAGCATCATTTCTTCAGTGTTGTCATGTGAGGGGTGTACTCACCTCTGTGAGATACTGTGTGAGAAATTAATATTGCTGGTCTCCGAACATCCATAGCAAGTACTCTACATTGTGTCGACATTTTTAGTCTGAAACAAATTACCTGAAAAATCTGTTATAAGTAACAGTGCCGCGGATATTTCATATCATAGCAACAAAGCATTTCAACTGAAAAAAAAAATGCTGTGCTGCTGAAGCGCTCTCAGGCGCTCACAGATAGGTGTTTTAAGCAGAGCACCTAGCGTTTTCAGCGGGCTAAAAATCACGTTTTTTTTTCCAGCGGCTAGCGTGCTTTTCCAATTGTTTTCAATGCATCAGATGCATGTCACTTTACTCACAGCTGATTGGTCCAGTTTGGGTTTGCAAACTTTAACCCAGAATAAAACCTGCTCAGGAGCAGGTTAGCCATAAGTTACCATGATGATGAACACCACTAAAAACCAATCCACCATCTTGAGCCCGAAAAACTTTTGTTTGTTTAAACTAATCTCAAACTTACCTGGATAGCAACTGAAACTGGCTTCGTGCAAAAGGCCACAGTTCACAAATAAATATACATGAGGTATGACATTTGTTATGAGAAAAATTGATATGAATATACTTTTGTTTTAATATATAGAACAATAATAGCATTGGCAATGTAAAAATACAAAATAGAATTGTGTTGGTTATTCTTATTGTTGTTTTCTTCATAGTGTAAGTAATGTTTAGTTATTTAACCTGAAAATGTTTCAATATTAGGTGTAACAGGAAAAGTGTTGGTGGTATTACAAGTGATGTGAGTTACATAATCACAATACTTTTTCTAAAATTTATCAAGCAATATGTGAATTTGCCTGTGCTTTCACCATTGAAAAGCTGTAAACCATTTCAGGTAGAGGTCAGGGAGTGTACTGAAGAAAGATTGTTTGAAGATCAGGTCCAAGTTGTTGATCTGATGGCCATGTGTGCTTAGTGTTGAATCGCTGTGCACTGTATGTTCATTTTTTTTTGTTAGTGCTGCGCTATTATTATTTATGTCTGGTTGTGGCGGCTCAAAGAGTGGTCATGAAAACAGGACAGGTCATATGATTTTACTTACCGTAGCTCTTAACATCACGTCCAAAGCTTTTCTGGCCAGAGACATGCCTCAGTTTACTGCAAAGGGATGTCTTATTTCATGGACATTGAAATTAAATTTAAGGAATGAAATGAAAGCAAGTAGGTTAGAAAGTGGTTTAATCTCCATCTGTCTTAAAGTATTTGAGGCATTTTTCATAAATACTGTACTCTAGTAAAAAAAAAAAAAAACATTAAATGCAAATCACGTTTAAGCAAGAACTAGATAAACATTTAGCTAACAAAAATCAACCTAGCATGAAATCAACCAAGGCTCATTGGAAAGACGTGCCTGTGATGACATTTCTCAAAAATTCTGATTTTACATTTCTTCTTGCATGTTTCGCAAGCATAAAACATGGAGAACAACCAACATAAAACACCACCAGATTCACATCTGCTTCGAATAAAACTGAACATGCTTTTGTGGACATTTTTCTTTGAAAATTTTGCAAAACATGTGAAAACGTTGAAAATAATATTTTGCGGCACTTTCAAAGTGCGCGGTACATACAACAACCAACATGATAATAAAACAAAAAATGACTCAAAAACTTTAAGACAGATGGAGATAAAACCGCCTTTTAAAACCGTTTTGCAACACTTTCAAAAGCCCCTTTCACACAGCACGTTGATCCCAGAAAACTGCCATAAAATTGCCATCTGCGTGAACGCAAACACATCCCGGGATTGATTCCAGGATGGGGACCTAGTAATATTGCCAGGTAGCTTGTTTCAAACTGATTTTGGCCTGCCTAACCTCAGAGGTTTTGACCTCCTCCTGACTGTATCAATTCATTGTCAATGTCATTGGCTTAAAGGGGTAGTTCACCCAAAAATTAAAATTCTGTCATTAGATTTCAGTAAGAAATTTTTTTTTTTAGAATAAAAGCCTGAATTAAATTTATTCATCATATAAAGCGAAAATTTAGAAAATTTGGACTAAACCGCTCAAATCATATGGATTAGTTTTAAGATCTCTTTATGAACTTTTTGAAACGTCAAAGTGGTAGCTGAGCAACTGTCTATGGAGGGACAGAAAGCTCTCAGATTTCATCAAAAATATCTTAATTTGTGTTCTCAAAAGTCTTACGGGTTTTGAATGACATGAGGATGAGTAATTAATGACAGAATTTTCATTTTCGGGTCAACTAACCCTTTAATCTGTTATACTGATGTTCAATTCATCCGTAGAAATTGTTTCTTTTTAGTTATTAAAAAGAAATGTTTTTGATCATTAAAATATTTAGTTGTGTCCCCCATTACAATAAATTGAAAATTGTGACACATTATTTGAATCCTTTCTGCAGCTTGGCACAAAGACCATAAATAACCATTCCATGTTTTTGTTATTTTATTAAAAGGTTATGAATTTATTATTTAAATAAAAGTTATTTTAATAATTTCAAGATAAATAATAAAGATTCTTAAATATACCTGTTAATTTGTTAAATGGTCCATTTACTGTTATTTGCTTAAAAATGTACACTCACTGGTGTGTAAAATTTAATATGATATTAAACAGCTCATTGAATATAATTTTTCATTTTGAGTTTTCTCATTTAAATTAGGTAGAAATATTACGAAATTGTATTTATTTTAGAAATGTATATTATATTATACAAATCAAAATTACCTATCATGACACCTGTGAACATTGGTATTAAGTTTCTGTATTATTAACCCTTAAAAGCATACGTCAGGTCTTCATCAACCCATGGCATTCAATACCCTCCCACTCATTTTTTATTTTTTTTTTAAGTTAGACATCATCAACCTTCTTAATATACCTCAATCAATTCATTATATATATATAAAAAAAAAAAATAAAAAAAAATGAAAGAATGTTTTTTAATTAATTACTTGTAAAAAAAAAAAAAAAAAAAAAAAATGTATAGGGTCGCTAACAACCCGAGGTTTGTAAAACTGTATATATATATATATATATATATATATATATATATATATAAAATGATGACTAAATAAGTGCAATTCACCTTTATTCCTAAAGGTGGCTAAAAACCCAAATATGTAATAATGATTGGTGAAACATTCATACATTTAAGGGTTAATTAATTAATTTGTGTATTGGTGCATCCCATATGGGTTTTGAATTTCTTAGAAACACCTTGTTTTTCTCTCTCTCATTTCATTTCAGTTGCTGCCTGTTCTGAAGTTCTGAATTTTTCAATCTTGAAGTATATGTGTTTTCTCTCACAGTCAGTCTTCATCTATCTCAGCCTGCTTCATCATGTCCCTGATCTCCTCTGTGCCTGGCTTCGCTCTTTCTTTCCTTTTAAACAGCATTTCCTCTTCCTGTTAGCCTCTGGTGGATGAGAGATGAGAGAGAAAGATGTCGAGATGGTGCCGATGGGGAGAGAAATGAAAAGTAATGTGAAAGTCGGGACGTGCAGGAAATGAATGAGCGGCAACAGGAAGTCATTGATGGGAGAGGAAAAAGGGGCATCCATAATACGGTAAACAGCAGAATGACAGAGTGAGAGAGAGTTAAAGATGAAAGACGGATGAATGGATGGAGAGAGAGGCATTGGAAAGATCAGAAGTGTTTGTCCTGCCAGCACGCAGTGCTAAGCAGATGAAGATAAATGAGTTGTGTGGATGGGATGTGTGGTGAATGCAGGGCCGCAGTAGAGTCATTTCATTCTAATTACCGCTCTCTTACCGTTAGCGCCGCCGAGAACACTCAGTCGTGCCATCATTCTCCATCCATATGGTCCTTCTCTATTGCAATGCCCTGCTAGCAGCTCATGATCCCAGTGTGGCAGAGTCCATAGTGAATTCCAAGTGATCGAGGGCTTTGTGCGTTTCATTTAAACCTTATGCACGAGTTCCACCAGTAGTGGGCACTCCTGCAATGTAAGCAATGACACACATCCGAGTCCACGAGACAGTGGGAAGTTAGCGAGTGAAGGGCATAAAAATTTGGAGTGGAACGCAGCCTGAGTGAAGGTGAGGAACTTAAATACATGTGGTGATGAACTAAATGACAAACAGCTGTGATGAAGATTAGTGTCCATGGAAACTCATGAGTGGCGGGAAACTTAAAGGGGTGGTTCACTGCGATTTCACTTTTTTAACTTTAGTTAGTGTGTAATGTTGCTGCGTGAGCATAAACAGTATCTGCAAAGTTACAGCGCTGAAAGTTCAATGCAAACGGAGATATTGTCTTTTAAAGTTATGGCAGTTTAATGCCTACAAAAATGACCGGTTTGAACTACAACAAGCTTCTTCCTGGGTTGGTGACATCATAAACCCTGCAATTAACATAAACCCTGCCCACGGGAACACGCAACAAAGTGGGCGAGGCCATGTCGTGCGGCATTATGGAAGCAGAAGAGTAGTCTACGCCGGTCGCACGACGCGTCAAAAGATAATAGAACCCGTTATAATCAGTGGCATTGTCTACCGGATGCGGCACGGAAGACAGCTTCCAGAATCTACACGACTTCAATGCTGGATTTGCACCAAGGCTATTACTGAAAGATGAAGCTGCAGTTTATGGGCACCTAACTGTAAGTACGTTTTATTGTTTGTACATGTCTTTAAAATGTATTATGTTGCTATTTTTTGGTTGCATCAAGGACGTAAACAAAGACCAATGCGTTTTTGCTTCGCTAGCCAGTTAGCTAAATTCTATTGCATACTTCTCCAACAAACACCAACAAACTTCTATGTTCATAGACAAACAGTTGTTCATGCTATAAATTAAACAATACCTTTACAAAAATGCTACTACTCAGTCATGTATACAGTAAAGCTTTAATCAGGATAAAAACGTATATTGAAAGCTAACAAACAGCAGTAACATTTACAAGTGACAGCAAATCTAAACACTTTGACACAAGTACAAAAAAATTCATAAAAATCCATTAAAAACCATGCTTGCAGAGGTTCTGCTTGACCCTCTTCATCATTACTGCTATCTGGGTCTGATTCGGACTCAATTTGATATGGCAATATAGACACCATTATTTACATTTCCACTGAAGCACATGTAACAACTAATGGTAAGGGGCGTGGCATTTCTGGACGCTTCAGCGAATCACAATACACTGGGCCAGCTAACCAATCTGAGCACATTGCGTATTGAGGAGGGAGTGGTATCATAGAATCAGGACGTCAAACCAGCCTTTCAAATGACAATGGAAACAGCGGTGTAGAATAAAGGTAAAATAAATGAAAAATACAGCGTTTTTTTTTTTTTTTAAACGAAGCATTAAGACATGTTAAACTGCGCCCCATAAACACAATCAAGCCTAGAAAAAAAACCACTGAGCCACCCCTTTAAACAAAGGAACACATATGATTAATGAAACAAACTAAAATCCAAGAAAACAAAACTAACAAACACAACTGATATATTGTAACAATAATATAATATAATATAACAAATATTTAATGGAAATATAACATTATTTCCATAACAGCGTGCATAAGATGAAATCAGAATTAAACAATGCATCTCTATGGACTCCTGAAATGACTTTTCTTGACTGACATCAATCTCTTACTTTTAACCCTTCCCCTCAATCGCCTGACAACTTTCCAATCAATTCCTAATGGAAACAATCCAGTCCCTCCCTACATTTTACGTCGGAATAAAGAAGCAAGTTTCTCGACTTGAACTTTTGAGATGGGAACCGTAATCCATCACCCACACGGACCAATTATCCAACCCAGCATCACAATCTTTGTTAGAACATGGAGCCGTCGTCTGCATAATAACGCCGCTTTCTGCTCTATTTGTCGAGCGTTTGTAGCCATCCGTTGACGATACGGAAGCACTACAGGCGATGAAAGACTTAAAGAAACAAGTTCCTTTTCTACAAGGGCATTATTGATTGAGGTTGAAGCAGAAAGACAGTAAGTAATTAAATGGAACAATTGCTGGGTGTAAAATTAGCCTTCATGTCGTTAGAGCTGGATGAGGAGAGGGGAGGGAGGAAAGAGGCCTGTCTGCAGTGACTGATGACTGAGGAGCAATTAAAAGGCGAGAGGGAGCTGGGTGGAGACGTGCTGCCTGAGCGGGGTATAGATTTATCTGAGATAATGAACTTCTCACCCTCCATTGATCAGTGGGGACGAGCTGAAGGTTCTGCTCAACATCCTGAGAAGAAGACATCGCTGTGTGTGAACAACAAAATCTTCCAGACGGCCATTTTGTTTGTATTGATGAACATGACTTGAGAGAAAAGTCACCAGGCTTTCCCTTGTGAAAAAGAAGTGTGCTCAATTGTGTTGAATATGCACTTGTGTACTTCAAATCTTAAAGTCCCCCTGTGGTGAAAATCAAGTTTTTAATGTTGTTTATATGTCTACGTGGTGTTTTTAATATGCTTAAGACAAACTATGTGCAAATTCATAAGTCAACACCATTGCTGAGTATTTTCTCTTTAAAACTGCAGTGATCCAAAGACAGTTTCAAAAACGCGGTTTGAAATCGCTGGTGTTTCTGACGTTATAAACTACCTTGTAACCAATCACATCACACATGTGAGACTGGAGTTCTCGTACAAGACTGGAATTGCTATTGAAAATGTTAGCCCGCAAGAAGGTTGCGATCCAAACTGTGCTAATTTGTAGTGAAAAGGAGAAAAAGAAATTAAGATTACGGAGGAGTAAATGGTTGGGGAGAAGCGGGTCTATAACTCCTCCCTGAACTTCCCGCTGCCCTGTATCTTGTTCTCTCATTGGCTGTAGGTCATCGCCAATGTCATTTTCAATCAGAACACATTTCACATGGCAGGATTTTAAATCGCAGACAGGTTCAGATATTTAGCATGCCAAATATCTCACGGGCGTCTGTGATGCATCGTCGATTCTGTCACATTGTGTCTTTGATAATTTACACAGCGTGACTGTGTAATCGTGCAGTGTGGCATTATAAGCAACTCACTCATTGCCTGGCCTTCGTAAATTTCCTACAGACTCACCTTCCACTCTTCACTTGTATGAATTCTTACCTGTGTTATATGTGCTTCTAGTCTCTTTCTGGACTCTGGAAAACAGTTGAGGTTTGCCACAGACTTGTACCACCGCCTAGAATGCAACAGGAAAAACGTGGAAAAAACAGGAAATGACAGAATATTTATGTACATATTTACAGCATATTTACTGTGACTCATCCTAAATTTGTTTGAAGGTCCTACTGTTACCTACTTGCGATACTTATCTGTTAGATACCTGGATTGTGTTATCTACTAGACTGTTCAGTGTACTTACCTGAGTACCTTCCTGAGTACCTTCCTGTGCCTTATGTTTGAATAAATTCCCGCTTCTGGGTCCTAACTATTTATGCAGTGTGGTGTGTTGTTACACAATACATTCAGTTTGCTCTCAAGTATATTCTTTTAAAGTATATTATTTCCATAATAAGTATTTTTAAAGTATGCTAAAATGTATTTATTTTTCACAAGGGTTAACATGGCTATAAAAAGTCTTGCCTTTTTTTCTAGGAAAAATAGTTACTACACCCAAAAATGAAAATTTGATGTTTATCTGCTTACCCCCAGCGCATCCAAGATGTAGGTGACTTTGTTTCTTCAGTAGAACACAAATGATGATCTTTAACAACAACCGTTGCCGTCTGTCAGCCGTATAATTGATGTCAATGGGAACTTCTTTTATAAGAGTAAATAAAACTTGCTTAGACAAATCCAAATTAAACTAATATTGATGTCCTAGGACACGAAACGATCGGTTTGTGCGAGAAACCGAACAGTATTTATATAATTTTTTACCTCTAAGACACCACTATGTCCAACTGCGTTCAGCATTCGCTTAGTGAGGTCTGATCGCGCTCTGACAACGGAAGTGATGTCTCGCACTCATTGAAGTATAACTGAACGCAGTTGGACATGGTGTTTTAGAGGTAAAAAATAATATAAATACTGTTCGGTTTCTCGCACAAACCGAACGTTTCGTGTCTTAGGACATCAACGTGTCGTCACGAGCCGCAGGGTTTAATGTGGATTTGTCTAAGCAAGTTTTATTTACTCTTATAAAAGAAGTTCCCATTGACACCCATTATACGGCTGACAGACAAAGGTATGTACTGTATAAAGCTTTAAGTAGATTTCATTCTAAAAGTGTACATAAATATATATATATATATATATATATATATATATATATATATATATATATATATATATATTACTACTTTACATACACTACATGTCAGAAACTATGCAAAGTTCAATGTAATAAAAACCAATTAGCTGGAAGGTGTGTGTATGCATAACCTTTACTCCCCAACCTATCTTTATTCCCAAATGGAAATTTCCACCACATTTTAAATGATATATTGTGTTTAATAGCATTCTGTGATGGAAATAACCTTTCATAAATTTTTGGAATATTTTTTTGGAAATTGTTAGTTTCATATCTATAATTTTTAGCATCCTAAATAGACATAATTAAATTATACATAGCTTTTGTATTTGACAATTACAGCTTGACTGGAAGTGACACACAGCAAAAATACTCTCTTCGTCACTGTTATTTACCTTAAAGGGTTAGTTCACCCAAAAATGAAATTTCTGTCATTAATTACTCACCCTCATGTCGTTCCAAACCCGTAAGACCTTCGTTCATCTTCAGATAATTTAAGATATAAATTAAGATATTTTTGATGAAATCAGAGAGGTTTTTTTTTTTTTATCCCACATAGAAAGTAACATAATTATCACATTCAAGGTCCAAAAAAGTAGTAAAGACATTGTTAAATGTAAAATAGTCCATGTGACTAGAGTGGTTCAACCTTAGTGTTATGAAGCAACAAGAATACTTTTTGTGCACAAAAACAAAACAAAAATAATGACTTTATTCAACAATTTAGTCTCTCCCCTGTCAGTCTCCTACACTGTTTATGTTGTATAGACAGTGCAGCGCTTCTGTGTTCTACGTCAGAATGTTGACTCAGTATTGGCCGGCATTGTTCACGTGTAACACACAGCGGCTTAGTTGGCAGAGACGGAGCCTTCAAAGTGGATGCCTCACACATCGAGAGATAGCTAGCCAGCGTCTCTTCAATTGGAGGCATCGATACATAACCGTGTTCCCACATTCCTTCCACATCAGTGTAATTTGCATGCTGGAAAGAGTGAATGCGGGCAGAAAATGGCTTTTCCCAAGATCTCTCTACTTCAGGGACAAAAGATAACCCTGCCAAAAACAATATAGGATTTTGAGAAGCCTGTTTATGTTTGTGGTTTAGGTGCTCTGGAATCCATCAGAAAAATACTGCGATTGAGTCAACTTCACAATGGAACTCTCTATCATATCAATGAGATCATACAAACGTCTGTTTGCATCCCACACAGTTCAAGTGCAGTACATTTCATATGTAAATTGCAGGCGTATTAATGCAGGAACATAATGCCAAAGTCAAAGATTGAATTTAGCAGCATCGTTTCTCTCAGAAAACACTGTAAAACTTGCACAGTATGTTGCTTTCTTGTTAAACTTCATATCTGGGATCAGTTGGCTAAAAATGTATGGCAGAATGGATGAATCACAAGAGTTTTCCACAGACGTACATTCAGAGAAAAGAACCAGAATTATTTAAACTAATTATATTTTTTAATTATTTTTTTTTTTTTCATTAAAACTATTTAAAATTAAATAAGCTAGGCTAACAGTTAAATAGGGTAACAGAGCTGATACACTGGGTTGCTACTAAACCAATTTACTCCACACCCCATACATCATTCATGAATCCCCTATACGATGTCAGTTCAGTATGACAGTAGATCTGTGCAGCATCATAATGATGCGATATGTCCATCATTTTTCTTACATTCACACATACGCTAGTTAACCTCACCACCTCTATCTCCCAAATACGGATCCTAAAATAAACCTCAGGTGCCCAGAGCTCTGAGAGTTATGAATATTGCAGGTTCCACAGCATTAATTATTAATGGGAACAAGTATGATGCCTCTGAGAATGTTGAACAAACAAAACAAGCCTCAGAGTTGAGGTCAGATAGAAACGAGAAAAGAATTAGCCCTGACAAGTTGTGTAAATTTGCAAATAATATAGCATTTCCATAACACAAGCTAAGCTATTGGATAACTACTGTACTTTGCAACTAGTTTGTAATACCTATTTTACAACTACAGTCAAACAACCCTTTTGAAATAGTAGCTACCACTGAAGGTATAAAATGGACAGTACTTAAACTTGACATAGCAACAAAAATAAAAACAAAAACGGAATGTCTATTTACACCAAGTGCAAATCAGAGGCTATTTACACTAACTCTGCCCACCACTGTCTGATTGAGCCAGACAAAATTACGAAATAAATTCTCACTAACAACAGAAGAAGTGCTGTAAAGCTATGTAAAAACTGACCAAAGACAACAAAGTACAGCTTTTGCTAAAATGCTGCTTGTTGGAACAGGTAACTTGTTAAAGGTGCTGTGAACAATTTCTGAAGTTTTCTAACTCCCTGATTTAACCAAAAAAAGTCTGTTATTCCTGGAGAAACCTAAAAGTTCCCATTTATCACAGTGCCAGTTGCTGGATCCAGATGGTGCAGTTCCAACAGCTACCAGTATGTGCTAACTGGACCATGCTAACAATTCAAACCTTGATACCTTGGCCAACCTGGATTCACAAAAATCTTATTTTGAAGTAAAAAATGGTCTTAAGATAAATTCTAAAAAGTTCGTAAGAATGTTAAACAGTTGTACAGTTATTTTTAAAGACCCTGTTGCTCTGTTATTTTTAAAGACCCTTGCACACTGTCTTTTTTACACCATGTCTAGAGTGAATGCATCCTTTGCACTTTATGTGCTAAATGCTCCAGAAAATTGTCATAATTCTAATATTAAAAACAAGGTCTCTGTTTGACTTGCTTTTGTAAAATTGTTCATTTCAAATTCATCAAACTCATTGTTTCATTTTCGATCATTGGTATCTCTTCAGTACTTGTGTATAATATTTGAAACAACCCAATAAATTCATTAAACATCTTGCCATTTTGGGATTTAACAAAAAAGTTGGTGTTTATCCTATCTATAAGAGATTATTTATAATTATTTTTAAGAACATTCAGTAATACTTTACAATAAGGTTGATTAGTTAAACATTAGTTAATGTATTAACTAACATGAACTAACCATAAGAAATCCGTTTGTTTCTGTATTTACTAATCTTCGTTAACGTTAATTAATGAAAATACATTGTTCATTGTTTGTTCATGTTAGTTCACAGTGCATTAACTAAATTTAATAATGTATTAGTAAATGCTGAAATTAACATTAACAATGAATAATAAATGCTGTATAAGTGCAGTTCATTTTTAGTAACTAATTTATTAACTAATGTTAACTACTGAACCTTATTGTAAAGTGTTTGTAAAGTTTTGTCTTTAGAACAATCTTAAGGAAAAAGTTAAGAACATATTTTTTAAGTTGGAAAATAATAAAAAAAATAGCAGTTAAGAGAATTGTATTCTCTTTGTTTTGTGAATCTGGCCATAGATGTCAGCAAACCAGAACACTCAAGTTAATTAATCTGTTTTGATTGAGTTTTTGATTGTCTAGTTTCCTAAATAAATGTAAAAAATAAAAAATAAAAAGTGCAGGCTTTTCATGAAATTTCAATCATGACAACTTTCAGTCTCAAAGTTTTGAATTTCGAATTCTGCCAACAGATACACAGACAAGCTGCTGTGAGCATGTGAGATATTCTGCTGCTGCTGCATAAATAGACATAAATAAATCCTGCAGCAGATCTAGCCAGGTGGAGTTGGGGAGGTGGAGGAGTCCAAAGGAACTCTGATAGCACTACAGGACCAGCCTACTGCAAACACTGAACCAGACTACTTGAATGTTGAGCGAGCAATCTCATTGGCTGCAGGATCAGCAGAGGCCAATCAGCTTGTGCCATGCGTTAATGATGTGATTGCTTCCAGACTGCATGTAAAGGACCGCAGATCAGTCTGCGCCATCTAGAGCTTCATGACTGAATTAGTTATTTCTGTGATATTCAAAAAAAATAAAAATAAATAAATAATTACAGCACCACTGGCAAAAGCTACACTATTTAAGAAATAACCTGAATCAAAGTATTTTTATATTCTGTTTTATACACTATTTTTTACTCCATTTTTGAGTGTGTGTGTGTGTGTGTGTGTGTGTGCGCACACGTTTTGTGATTTATGAGGACACAAATTTGTATAATGACGTGGGTATTACACTGGTATTACGACGTAAACATGTTTTATGAGGACATTTCATGTGTCCTCATATTTAAAATAGCTTTAAAATCATACTGAACAATGTTTTATTAAAAATGTAAAAATGCAGAATGTTTTCTGTGATGGGTAGGTTTAGGGGTAGGGGTAGTGTAGGGGGATATAATGTACAGTTTGTACAGTATAAAAACCATTACGCCTATGGAATGTCCTCACTAAGATAGCAAAACAAACCTGTTTGTGTGTGTGTGTGTGTGTGTGTGTGTGTGTGTGTGTGTGTGTGTGTAGAAAAGTAGATAGTAACTTGGTAGATAGATGGCATAAATGGCGTTTCTTATGAATGATTCAGTTCTTTGCATTAAACTATCCTCTGACATCTGTGATAGGAAGAAAGTTACCTCTCTCACACACGCACACACAATCACTTTTACACTCTCGTTAAAGTCTTTCCTCGTCTCAGGGGAAGTGACTCTTGTTTTATACTGTCACAAACATGCAGCGCTGAGCAGGCAGAGGAAGCAGCATGGCCCATTATAGCAGTCAGAAAACGTGGAGAGCACAGCATCAGTGCAGTCAATGACTATTGAACTGAAGGAGCCCATGGTACGAAGAGCAGCTTTGTTATTGTCATATTTCAGGTGGAACTACACAGCGACATGATGGTCTGTCTGTGTAAAACTGTTTTCGTGTTTATTTATGTCCATGAAAGTATTGTTCTCTGATCTGGACTGAATGCGAACACACACTGATAAACCAAGGTTGACTCAATTCAAAATTAAAGAGGTGAGAAATTCAATTTGGTTACATGGCAAAATGTTGAATTGGAAAGACAGGAAAAGTATTTTATTGAGTATTGTGTATTATTATTTTATTACTAGCAAAATTATGGAGCCCCGCACATGACATGAGGATAAAAATATATACATTGTGGCCACGAATTAAGAATTCAATCCCACAAATTAAGAATTAATTCACTAGTTTTAGTAAATCATTACCACATTGAACTAATTTGTTCCCTTGTTTTGATTAAACTAAGGGAATGAATCATTACAACATGGCCAAGTAAATCAAGGAGACAAATTATTATATCGTGTTCACGATTTACTTAAAACAAGGGAACGATTTCGAGATTTCCAAGGTCTTCTCAGAAAAATCTGAGAAGCTGTCCATTTAATCTCACTACAGTCTAGTAGAAACATTTGAGACTAGTCCAAAAACAAAAGCAGAAGTGAATTTTTGTGCAGTTTGTTGGTATTAACATTTTATTCTGTGTTTAAGACACTTCTGAAAGATTCCCTCAGCCCATGTGTAGTAGAGCACAGGCAGCGTAACAGGTGTCTTTACTATGATTTTCATTTTGAATAATTAATCGGGTGCTTTCACCTAAAAAGGAGCCCCCATCTCGTTAATAATGGAGCAGGTTTTTCTGCGTGGCGAGGGGGGCTTAATTATTTAAGAGCAATATAAGCTTGCCAAGAGGTTAATAGGACCTTTTCTGGCATCGAACCGCAGGCTACATGTGGAGAGGCTTGGCTGGATTGATGACGGGATCTTGGCACGGCGGTGTGAGAAGGTGGGGACTCAAGGCAAGAGGGCAGAAAGCCGGGGCACCTGGGGCAATTTGAGAGAGGAGCAGTAGAGCAGCCCAGCGGAGGGAAAGAGTCCAGTGTCTTTTCTTGCGGAACTGACGAGATAAGAATGAATTGTTTATTTGTGCATGCTGTTTCTGTTGTTTTAGCACTCTGTACTTCACTAAAGGAATTATCAGCTAACAGTGTGAACACATCCCAAAAGTTATGTTTAACACAGTCTCTCGTAGCCAGACCTTCAGACTGACGGCAGAAGGTCTGGACTCCATAGCAGCTTTCACTGGCTAAGGACCGCCTAGAGGCCATCTGACTGACATGTAAAGCAACCAATCACAGTTCGTTTTGTTCCGCATCATGTTTAGGGGCGTGCAATTGTAACGGCAATGTCCTTACAATAACAGAATGGTGTGTAAAACTCTTGGACATATTTTTAAGAGTCTATGCTGCAAACTTTATATACTTACATACACATGAAAATCCAGCATTTAGCTGATCCTGATAAATGCTCATTGTCACAGTTGTAAACACAACAGCTTGTTTGTTCTATAAGGGGGTTTGGCATCACGGCATCTTTGTTTCCAGGTGGACCGTTAAAGAACGTGAAACACACACATCTCCTGGAAATCCATCTAATTAAATCAATTAGATGACGACTTCAAAAATCCTGAAGTGTTTCCAGTTAAGTGTGCTATATGCATCAGAGGTTCAGCCAGAGGTCCATGGTTGTGACGTCTGAGGCTGAGCCTATGTTCAAAACAATTTTCATTGCCCAATTCCCCATCTTGTTGGCCGGTTCTGAGTTTTCGGTGTAGCGGTGTATTGTATTGTATTATATTGTTTCGGTGTATTATTTCAATAATGTAACTGTAGTCATGCGTTTGATCCTACTTAATGAACAAATGGCTCATATTATAAAAAAGTATGCATTTTATTAAAACAAAAAAATGGTAGCACTTTACAATAAGGTTGATTAGTTAAACATTAGTTTATGTATTAACTAACATGAACTAACCATGAGCAATACATTTGTTACTGTATTTACTAATCTTCGTTAACGTTAGTTAATGAAAATACAGTTGTTCATTGTTTGTTCATGTTAGTTCACAGTGCATTAACTAATGTTAACAAGATTTCAATAATGTATTAGTAAATGTTGAAATTAACATGAACAAAGATTAATAAATGCTGTATAAGTGCAGTTCATTGTTAGTTCATGTTAATTAATGTAGTTAACTAATGTTAACTAATGAACCTTATTGTAAGTGTTATAGCAATGAAAATTAAAGTAAAGATGAAACAAAATGTTTCATGACTGGCAAAATTATGGGTCAGTAAAAATAACCCTTACACACAAAAAAGAAGCATACTTCAAGTTTAAGTAGGTACTAAAATTTTCTAAGTGTACTTTATGTAGAAAGTATACTAACATCAATTTACTAGAAGTATATTTGTAAGTGTACCATTTCATTACTTCATTCTTATGACTAAATTGGCCCAGTTGACAGTTTATAACAATATATTTAAGTGTAACAGTTATAAACTTAAAGTACACAACTAGTTTATATCTGAATTTTTCTTTTGTGTTGCAAGACTATACTGTGAACTATACTACAAGTGAACGTATACTGTTAGTTTACTAGCTATCTACCTGTAAGATACTTTTCAGTATATGAAAGTACAGTTTGAAGTATACTCTCAGTAAATTACTAGTTTTTAAATAGTTTTTAGTTTTTTTTATACTGAAGCTTGTAAGTTGTTTTTGTTTTTTTAAGTGAACCTATTTATAGTTTACTATTTATATATTACTTTTGCACTTTAAATACTACAAGGTTTCTATTTAGGTTTTAATTTTTACATTTGAAATAAACTTTTAACTGTAGTTGAAGAAGACTTGAAGATTTGTGAATTTATAAATAGTGAGTCATGAGTTCACACTGAAACTGAAAAGAAAAAGTGCTTTTTAAATACCCGGATGTTGCACTTAATTTACAGAAAACTTCATGAACTCAAAAAATAATAATAATAATAACTTCATGCACTCAACTGTCACAGCTTTAATTACTTAGCGGAGGGGGAGGAGCTATCAGACTCTGATTTTGGATGATAAATAACATTATGAAAATCATACACTGCACGACTGAGTACATATTGTACAAGTGCATAGTGCATAGTGAGTCATTTGGGACATAACTAAAGATTATTGGACTATATAAATATTATTTCAGTCTTCCTACTTCAAGCTTTCACATTTAATTCAATGTGTTACACTTGCCATACACCAAATTTTCCATCACATTAGTACTGATCCAAGTGGCTGATCTTAACACTTTTAAAGGGTTAGTTCACCCAAAAATGAAAATTCTGTCATTAATTACTCACCCTCACATCGTTCCAAACCCATAAGACTTTTGTTCATCTTCAGAACACAAATGAAGATATTTTAATGAAATCTGAGAGATTTCTGTCCCTCCATTGACAGTCTACACAACTACAACTTTGACGCTTCAAAAAGTTCATAAAGAGATCTTAAAACTAATATGAATTGAGTGGCTGGTTTAGCCTGAATTTTCTGAAGATACTCAAATGCTTTATATGATGAACAGATTGAATTTAGGCTTTTATTTACATATAAACATTTTTAACGCACACATCAGTTATGATAAACAAAAAACTGAAGCATGTTTGCTTGATGTAGAGAACTATTGAGGTTCATTCTCATGTGTTACACATTTTGAGGTTTGTTCTTGCACGTTAAAGCACGTACTATTGAGCTTCTGTTTATGTTCACTGATCAATGTTTATATTTGAATAAAAGCCTAAATTAAAGCTGTTCATAAAGCGATCGAGTCTCCTCAGAAAATTTGGACTAAACCACTCAATTCATATGGATTAGTTTTACAACCTCTTTAACCTCTTTACAACCTACTTTTTAAAGTGTCAAAGTGGTAGTTGCATGGACTTTAAATGGAGGGAGAGAAATATCAATATCTCAGATTTCATTAAAAATATCTTTATTTGTGTTCCAAAGATGAACAAGAGTCTTACGGGTTTGGAACGACATGAGGGTATAATTAATGACAGAATTTTTATTTTTGTGTGAACCCTTTAAATGCCTAAATAAGGTCGACGGTGCCATTATGACACTGTTTTCCATCATTTATGAATTACTGCTAATGCTCTTTTAAATAAAACTGTTTACTGCCTGATTTTCTGCAGGAGGTAATAGCATAATGACATTAATTGGAGGTAGAGACAACTTTTGTGAATAAATCTAATTTGCATAGAAATTAGGCATGAATGCCCTGAAAATAATGACAGTGGCTTTATTCAAGTGTTTAAGCTGAATTGCGGGTGGTTTGTGTATACGTGCTTTTCTCACTAAAATGCAGTTTTTTTTTTTCTTTAAATTCACCCCTTATTCTGGTTAGAGATGGCAAGATATTTTGAAGGCTAGAAAATAAACTGCATCCTTTACTGCATGCGCAAGAAACAATCAAATTTGCAACTAACTAACATGGCCAGACAGACTGTGGATAGTTTTCCCCCTTTTCCGAGTTTAGTTTTATTGAATCATCTCTTTTCTGTGCTACTGAAAAAAAAAGTGTAATCAACCGAGTTCTTTGAATAAAAAGGGCTTCTTTTTTTTTCAAATTCAAAGTTTATGACTGAAAATTATTAGAAACGTCTCAGGTTACTTGACTATAACACTGTTCCCTGAAAAAGCGGGAAAGAGATGCTGCATTTGATTTAAGCGCTATGGGGAAAATGTCTTCGTTTGACCGGTTGTAAACACGTGTGGCAAACACGCCAAAGAATTTGGCTTAAATAACCTCTGATGATGACGTCAACGGAATGCGCACATCAGAGGCTATAAATAGACATGTGCCAGGTGCACTCATGATGTCATTTTGTCTGAAAAATGTCTTGAACATGCCCTCAGTGCAGCAATGAAGTGCAGCATCTCATTCCCGTTTTTTCAGGGAACAGGGCTACAGTCAAGTAACCCAAGACATTCCCTTTCAAAAGCTACTCTCAATGCTGTGCTTGATTTAAGCGCTATCCCTCACCCAATGCGACAGTCTGCTTTGTGGCGGCCACCCCCTGGTTACGGCCCCCATAACGATTGAACAGCTGCTCTGACTTAAAACACTGGCTGGACGTTGGGTGGTGGACGTAAATCTGAAGAGCACGAACTGGACACAGTAAAGTGAAGTCTCTCCTGCTCCAGCGAAGTGAACGGTGGAGGACAGAAGGCTTCAAGGATGACCAGATGTATGGTCGAATATGGAACTTGTGGAAGATAGTCAGGGTGAGGGTGCAAAATAACCTTAACCAATCCAGGGGCAAAGTCTAAGCAGGATGGCGAAACCGACAGAGCCTGCAAATCGAGGGCTTTAAGGAAAACCATCTTTAGGGTCAGAAGCTGCAGAAACTCCAGCACTGATACAATCTGGCAGTGGACTGGGTCTGCATGATGCATAGTGCACCACCTTTCAAAGATGCACCACTTAAGGGCGTACATTCTTCTAGTGGAGAGAGCCCTAACACTCAGAATGGTCTCTATTACATCCACTGAAAGTCCAGCATCTCTTAGCCGGTCCCCCTCAGGGGCCAAACATGAAGATTCCACAGCTCGGGCTGGGGATGGAATATTGTCCCCTGCGCCTGAGACAGGCGATCTCTCCTGTTCGGTATCACCTACAGCGAGCCGTCGAGGAGAGATTATTTCTGAGAACCAGACTCTGGTCGGCCAACAAGGTGCTATCAGCAATAGGCATGTCCTTTGTTGACGGACCTTCACCAGGACTCCCGGGAGCAGAGTGATCAATGTTAACGCATATAGACGCTTCCTGGGCCATGGCATCCAGACCCAGGGTGGGCTGGAGGAGTCAGCAAGAAGTACAGGGGACATTGCGCTGTTTCTTGTGATGTGAAGAGGTCCACCTCTGCTTCGTAAAATGTCTCAGATCTGACTGACCTCATCGGGATGGAGCTTCCAATCCCCGTGTGACACTTCCTGTCTGGATAATAGATCTGCTCCCACATTCATCCTTCTGGGAATGTAAATCGCCCTAAAGGAAAGGAACTTGTCCTGAGCCCAAAGCAGAACCAGAAGCCTGTTCAGACAGCACAAACGTCTTGGCAATTTAAGAAGGCAACTACCGAAGTTAGCATCCTGCGATGACAACACACGCCTAGAGTGGAACCCATGGTGAGAGACCGGGGTCTGAACCACATAGAAAGTGTACAAAGCCCACAGCGCATATCCCTTAGCATAAAAATGGCTTTTAGAAAGGGTACGAAGCACTCGGCGCATACCCTTACCTAAAACATGGATTTTAATAGGGAATTAATCCCTTGTTTTGAGCCACTATGCCATGGGAGTGAGTGAGGTGTCTGTTGTCATGAACAATGGAAAAACTCTCCTAGAGATGGACCCACAGTTGCAAACCGGAAACTCATCCATATAGAAAGGGCATGAAGTGCTCAGCGCATGCCCTTACCATAAACATGGATTTTAGAAATGGCATGAAGCACTTGGCGTGTGCCCTTACCGTTATTTATATCTGGGGATTAGCCCTTGGACGAATGTCCCTGGCTCTGACTGAGCCACAGCTGAAACTGTCTCATGTGCATTTTTAAGGTTCCTAATTTTGTTTAGAGAGTCTCCTACTAGAACAGGCTTACATGCATGCAAGGTCAAAAATACTTTTATTCTTTTAATAATATACATTTAATATCACCTCATTTTTTCAAAGATCCCTAAACGATTCATTTGAATAAGTTTGAGGATTCAGTTTCTCTAAACCCCTCCTTTCCGTGAGCTTATCTGCTCTGATTGGTCAGATGACCCAGTCTGTTGTGATTGATGTACCGCGTACAGAGCGTGTCGGAAACTAAATGCCCATTGCCATAACTGAATTATAGCTATGAAGGCTTATCATTTCAGAAAAGATCAATTTTACCTAAGCCCGACGATGAAACGTCTGAAGTAGTCAATCAACCAGAAACTCAATCGCAAGCTCGACTGGAGCAGGACGTTTCTCAGTGGTAAGTGTCAACTTTGTTTGTGGTATAAGAAATTAATTGACATATTTTAGACAATAGCGGGCCCACAACTGATCAGCAGAACTACAACGTGAATTAGCCAGTTAGCCGGTTAGCTGGAGACCTGCAGCTGCACTGGGTGTACACAACATAACATACAAAACTACATATTTTGAACAATCAATAGAAAATATAAACATCAATAATTAATCATACTAACAGGTTGTGATTCAGAAGAGCAAGCTGGTCCAAAAAAAATGGGCACTGACCCATCTTTCAAAAGCAAGCGTTGAACTCCCCGAGATTTGAGAAGCAGTCATCAGTAAAATGACGGGAACATAGAAGATTGGGATAACTGCTGTGTGGTATCGTTGAAAAAATGAATTTTAACCACTGATTCTTCTTAGCCTCATCATTCGGAAGTGAAAAAAAAAAAAAAATTTACTTTCACAGTGTAGGACACAGCGTCTTCTCAACATGATGTTAACCACACGAAAAAGCCTCAGTGATTGAGGGCGGGTCAAGTTGTTTGCGGCGGACAACGTAGAACATAGGTGGGTATTGGGGAAATGTGTTACCCAGTGACATGTGCCTGTCACGAATTACTAATGACTGATTCGAATTACTGATGACTCGTTTAGGCTGTTCAGAGTCAATTCTTTCTTTTGAGAGACAATAACTTTATTTATCGTGCACTTTCGGTTTCACGACTTTGCAGATCTTTTACACTCACAGACAGCAACATTACACACTGCATAAAAAGGTAATATTCAAAGAAGTATAATAGAGGCACTTTAATACCGATACCTGCACCTTTAGTTTTGTTTTTGCATTTAAATTAAATATATACATTCTCCATGGCATTGTTTGCAGGGAAGAGAAGCTATTTTATTGCAATGCATGATAATTTGATGGGTTGTTTTTATGTCTTTTTCGTCTTCAGGGACTGCCTTGTTTGATCGCGATTCTTCAAATCTGGTAAGACATTATGTCTAACAAACGTTTCAGGAAGTGTGTGGATCCGTGTCCCAGGACACCTGATGACACACACAATCTGTGCGTTTTCTGTCTGGGAGAGGAGCATGCACGGACAATGCTTGAGGGCACTGTCTGTGCAAACTGTGAGCATCTGCCTATTAGGAAGCTCCGCTCTCGTTTGGCCCTCTTCTCGAGGGAAGAGGGGCCGGCATCTGTGCCCCGTGGTTCTGGTCCCGCCCGTGCTGAGGCAGAGGCAGAGTAAATCTCTCGCAACCCCCAGCGGCTGACGAAGGTGAGCTGCTGGATGATGATGATGTTCTTTCTTTGATATCATCGGATCCAGCAGCGAGTGCTCTTCTGGCTTCAAGCCCAAGAGAGCAGGAGATGGCTGTTGAAGAGGAAGAAGGTTAGCCTTCTGAGCTGCTTGAGGGAGTTGCTTGAGGTTATGGAGCGCACCTCTAGCAGGCTGCAGCTGCCATGGGAGCGCGTTAAGAAAGGGAGCCGCAGGAAGGTGAGCTTGGTCTATATTTATATTATAAAATATATTGACCTTAGTTTCCTGTATAGTTTTTTCCTGGGTGTGTAAAAAAGAGAAGGGGAATTAAGGGCACTGAAGTTCCATTAGGTTGGCTAGAACGGTTTATCTCTTGTGTTGGCAATATGGCCGCCTTTACAGCCACTATATGGTAGAGTAGCTTCTCCTCTGGTCATAGCTAGAGTTTGTATTAGAGATTAGCACTCTTTAGATAGATCTTCAGATAGATCTATGTTAAGCGTTGGCCTTCGGGGCCGCCTGACATTTTTTGGCCTGGGTTGAGCATCGCTCCTCTGAGCTCTTGATTATGAGTTTATTTCTTAGAGTTTGCCTCCTCTCTATCGAGAGTGTAGAGGCTGAGTTTTGAGCCCCAGGCAGATCTATGCTTATGTGTGGCCCTATGAGCCCACAGCTATAGCTGGCCTAGGCTGGAACTAGGGTTTAGGTGATATACTAAAGCATTTCACCCTTTTTTACTACCCCTGCCAGGTGAGTGTAGTTTTTCCTAGTTCTGGCCTCCTCTTATAGAATTGTCAGGCCAAGGCCCATTTCCCCATTTTTTGGTGTAGGTGCAAGATAGATAGCAGCTAAGGTAGCAGATTATTGCTAAAGTCTCCCTTGTGCCGTTGTCTCAGGTGGTAGGCCCCTTATCATTATGTGAATAAGTAAATCTTTGTGTTGCTGTGGCCCCACTTCTCTAGAACTTTTTCATTCTATACTTTGTTAGTCTTTTCCCCTGAACCGCTTGAGTGTAACAATGTTAGCTTTCTTTAAAGCTCCTGTTCCCTAGGGTTCAGTACAGATGTTTCTGTCTTTGGTGAAAAGTACCCACCCTTGATATTGTCTCAGGGTAGTATGAATGAAAAAGGAAAGCATTCCCCTGTCTCTCAGGGTTGTTAATGCTCTAGTTCTATTTTGCCCTACACAATGTGAGCCCAATAACTCTATTGCTGCCAAAGGGTAGTACCTGTTTCTGTAGTAGTAGGCCTTCTTCTGGCCTCCTTCAGAACATGGTGACTAAGTTTACTCCCCTTTCTGTTAAGGTAAAAAGTGTTTTTACTGAGTATATTGCCTGTTGGAATGCATAGCTCAGGTTGAGTTCGCTTAGTGAACCTCACTTTTCATTGCCTGTTGGAATGTGTGAATAGAATTAAGCTCAGGTTGAGTTAAGTAGTTGACCTCACTGGATAGTTTGGTTCTCATATATGGCTCCCTTAGAGCTTAGACACTGCCACTAGCTGACGCCATGTTTCTTTCTGGAATCGCAGGCCCTGTTTGGGCCTCCTTCAGAGCATGATGGCATAGGTTTGTACTCCTCTTGCTTTAAGGGTAAAAAGTGTTTTTACTGAGTACATTGCCTGGTGGAATGTGTGAATAGAGTTCAGCTCAGGTTGAGTTAAATAATTAACCTCACTGGATAGTTTGGTTCTCATATATGGCTCCCTTAGAGCTTAAACACTGCCACTGGCTTATGCCCATGTCTTCTGGAGTCATAGGTCCTGGTCGGGCCTCCTTTAGGGCATGATGGCCTAAATTGTACTCCTCTTGCTTTAAGAGTAAAAAGTGTTTTACTGAGTACATTGCCTGTTGGAATATGTGGATATATTTAGCTCAGGTTGAGTTAAACTAGTTAACCTCACTGGTTAGTTTGGTTCTTGGTTTGGTTAGTTTAGACATTGCCACGAGCTGACGCCCGTGTTTTCTGGAGTCGCAGGCCCTGCTGGGCCTCCTTCAGGGCATGATGGTATAAGTTTGTACTCCTCTTGCTTAAAGAGTCAAAGGTGTTATTACAGAGTACACTGCTTGTTGGATCGTGTTGAGGTAGACTGTTATGTGGAAACTCTACAGTCTTAGCTGCTATTAACTCGTTTTCAGTCAGAACGAGTTCCCATGTTGCTGGGCTCTTTCTTTATCAGCATTTGAGCTGCTTCAGGTGTGTGGCCTTCACAGGCCGCCCTGTAAGCGATTCCCCCCACATCCGGGTTTCTTTTAAGCAGTTTAAGCATGTAGTTTCACATGTATGGCCTTTTGCAAGGTTTCTGTGACATATTCTACGTGGTTTAGAATTACTTCATGTTGCAGGCCCTTTCTGGGGCCTCCATGATTTTGTGCCACCAGTATGGTTTATCTGTTAGGTTAAGCCCAGTACTCCCCTCGTTTAGAGGGTTGTTCTGCGTGGTACTTAGCTCCCTAAGTCTGGTCAGTGGTTGAAGGCCTCTCTGAGGCCTCCCTGTTGAAGATCAGCCCCTAGGCTGGTTGTACTCCCCTTGTTTGGGTCCCTTTAGAGTGCAAAGCCTCCACAGTGCAAATAATCAAGCGCTGAGTAGATCCTAGGATTGAGCAGAGTTTTACTCCCCTTATTGGTAAGGGTAAAAAGCGCTAAGCTAAGTCCTGCTCTCCAGGATGACCGTCTCTACATTCTGGTTTGAGTTGGTTACTGCCTCCTTGCAGTCCCTCTTACTGGATATCTTCTCTGAAGAATGCGAATTGAGACTCTGTGATCAGACAGGTCATTGGCCAAGACTAGGTTACTTTAATTATACCAGGTGGGCCTCCCTGGTGGCATTCAGGGTTGACTTTGTTCCTCTGACAAGTGACTGGCTAGGGTTCCTTCGGGGCCCCTAGTTACATTCCCTTACAGGTACCCTCTTTTCTTCGAAAAGAAGTTTGGTCCCAGAAGCCTTTGTGCGGCCTTGGTAGGCCTTCTGTGGAAGGCTTCTTTGAGGCTTATAGCTTGGGCTGTTGGCCATAGGGAATGCTGTCACTGACAGCCTATGTTTGACCCGTAGGGGGAGTGGTTCTGGCATTTCAGTTGAAACTGCTAGTTCTGACGTTTGTCTAGCCATTTGTTGGCATGCACTCCCCTCAAGCATGGCGGCGTGGGTATATCGTTCCCCAAAGCATGTCAAATGCAATGTTGAGTTCCCTTCCGAAAGTGAACGTCTCAGGTTATGTATGTAACCATGGTTCCCTGAGAACAGGGAACGAGACACTGCGTTACCTGCCATACATCGGGGTTGCCTGCTGAGCAGTCCCTTCAGACTAAATAGATACTGACTGCTTCTCTAGGCGCTCATAGGCTGTCGCCGGACAATAGCATTGGTGAGATTTGATAATTGCTTTCAGACACCGGTTCACGTGGTGACGTTCCCCAAAGCGTGTCAAAAGCAGTGTCTCGTTCCCTGTTCTCAGGGAACCATGGTTAGACCTGAGACGTTTTCACTGTAGTTTTGCAGAATTCCATTCACAATATATATCTGGTTACCATGAAAACAGTGTCACGCACTGGGCACTTCAGCTGTCACATGCTAGAAATGTCCAAATAAAAAAATATGTATTCAATAAGCTAAAAGAAGTCAATCCATTTCTTTGTTGGACACGTTTAAATGTAACTGAAGTTTAATTGCTGTCATTGTAAATACTCACTTTCCCATGTCCATGGTGGGGAATCAGAGATTGTGGGTCACATTCAGCAGACAGACACGGATACACTGTTTTTTATATATTTATTTCAACACACGACAACCAAAATCAAATCCCTAGAAACTTGTGAACAGTTTTGCGGTGGCTGCGTGCAAGTTCTGCTAATTCACAAGCAGACAAGCTGTGAGAGTCATACTGGCAAAGATAATTTTAAACCAAACAAAATACAAAACTTTCAAAAACACTCAGCAATTTGATTGTTTGATTGATTAGTTTATTGAGTGATAGGCAGTGGGTTTAATTAGTGACATAATTAATAGATTTGCTATCCGAAGTCTTCTTGTCTTGGTTTGCCTGCACAACTCTCACTAGCTGACCACTCTTACGCATGCTATGCGAGAGTGGATGTCTGTTTATCACAGCTGACGCGCAACAAAATGCTTCATTAAAAATTAAGCGCAGATGATGAACGAACGACAAGGAAGCACAAAAAATGAATGTACAGTACACAAGAGTAAATACAAACAAGTGTTTGTTGTTAGTCGCCAACAGCACAGCAGCTCCAGACAATCAATGCCACTCAAACCCAGTGTTACTGACGTGTGAAGCGGAATCAAAGCAGCCTGTTTTCAGGCCTTCCTGCTTAGCTCTCTCCAGTGCTGGAAAGCTTTTCTAATATTAATGTGGGTCCTAAAGTGCTTGCCCAGTCATAAAACTTCATTCCATTGATATTCTTTTGAGCTCTTTTGTATTGTGTCTCATCTCTCTTTCTGCAGTTTTTTTTTTTTTTTCTTTTTTTTTTTTTTAAATCTCCTTCTTGCTCGTTCTGTCTCCTCGACCGTCGTATGCCCCTAATGCTGATTGGTTACACGTTTGTTGTTGGTGTCAGCCCGACTAACTTCCAAACAGTGTTTTTGAAAAACTACATACCCCACCTTTAAACTCATTATAGCAGTAAGGCAGCGCGATCCTCCTAATATGGTGTCTAAACAAGACAGTTACCCAGAACTACCCAGAACACTGTGTGACGTCAGACGTCTGAAAGTGATTTTAACAATATCCTTCCTCTGTGTCATTATTTTTATAGTTGTGGTGTGGCCTCTGCTATTTAGAACAAACTTTAGAACTATATCTTCATTGTTAGCATCGTCTTTGGTTTGAACGGGCCTTTTGCCTGTGCTACTCAATAGATTTGATTTCAATGAAAAATGGCCTTAAAGTTTGTAATAAACTGGAAGTTATATTTAATATATTTAAATTATCTACGTGGATTGAATGTGAATAAATATACTTGGAAAGATGGTGGATAGAAAATCACACACAAAATAAACTTACAACTTAGCCTAAAATAAATAGGCCTATCTAAATGCAAATGTTTTCAATTCATGCAAACACTTAAAATAAAATAAGTAAAAATAAAATACATTCAAAAGCACTTTTTTCAGTGCATTTAAACGTAAAAGGTGTTGTTTTGAATGCGGAACCAGAATCAGGTAGTCAACATTTTATTGTATTTACAAATACATGAACTGATTTCTGTTCCTTTTTTAACTTCTAACCATTACCTCAAAGCCAAATCGTCACAGCATACAGAAACGGATATAAATTACTAAGTTCTCAAAATTACGAGTTTGACTCTCAAGCAAACACAGTGTTTTTGTTTGTGGGAATGTTAAATAGTAGGCTAATATAATCGGTTAGCCATACGTCACTGTCGAGTCAGATGCCAAATGGTTTTATTAATCAGAAGCATTTAATAAACAAACACACGAGCGGCTGGATCCGGATGTGTAGAACTTTCTAATTCTGTACATTTTTACTTTCCACACAGGCCTGATAATTCCACTACAGAGCCTATATTTATGAAGGTGCGACATGTTAATTTTGTCCCTGACACCTTTCACAGCATTCCTCTGATTCTGAATAATGGCTTAACCAACATTTATCTGGGCATCCATCCACATTTCTAATCACTCGTCTCTGCTAGCGCTCACATAAGGGTGAATAATTCTGTCCCACCATCTTTCATTCCTAAATGACCTACTGATCTCCTCCATTCATTATGCAATATATGGAAGACAGAATTTAACTATCCATGTCCATTAATAAGAACATTACACATTAAACGATCTCATAAATGTTAATTAAATTAAAAGTAGACTATGCTGGGATGATTATTCACAGGGTTAACTGGGCGTAAAGTTTCTAAGTTTGCTATTTGAGGTCCTAATAAGTAACATTGTATTGTGATCACAGCAGGGTTATTATTAAAAAACTAAACCCATAAAAAAACTGGTAACACTTTACAATAAGATTTTGTTTGTTAACTACATTAGTTAACATTAACTAAAGCTAAACAATTCTTCTACAGCATTTATTAATCTTAGTTTATGTTGTTGTATCTGTTAACATTAGTTTCACTGTGAACTAACATGAACAAACATTGAACAATTGTATTTTTTATTAACTAACATCAACAAAGCTTAATAATAGCTGTAAAATAAGTTAATGTTAACTAATGTTAACAAATGAGACCTTATTGTAAAGTGTTAACCAAAAATGTTGTCACTTGAAATAAAATACATTTTCACTAGTTATAGTTACATCAAGTATGAAAATGCGAAATTTCATTTAGTTTAACTTGATGTAACTATATAACTATAACTACATAATAATTTATATATATAAAAAAACTATATAGCAGACTTTTTATAGTTAACTGAAACTAAAACTAAAACCATAAAATACATTTTTTGTTGCTTGAAATAAAAAAAATTAAACAAATAAAAAATAAAATAAAATATAAAATAAAAGCAACATTTCTCATTTTCATTTAGTTAAATGTGATGTGCTAAAACTGAAATAAACTGTATAGCCATTTTTTTTTTAATAAAAAAATTATAAAAATGACAAAAACACAATAAAATGACTAAAACTTTATGTACTCTTATTATATAAAAATAATTCAAAATATCAGTAAAAAACTATAATGGTATCTCAATCATACTAAAATAACACTGCTATATAGACATATTTAAAATATTAAATAAAAAACTAACACAAATGACAAAAACACTATTAAAACATTTATAACTAAAATGAAAATGAAAACAGAAAATATAAAAATAATTTAAAATATTTATAAAAACTATAATAGTACTTCAGTGATAACACTACACAGTCTTGTAACATGACACTTTGTTTTTAATCTTTTTTTTCCCCTATACATCAAAAGAGACCTATAGACACAGGACATTTTTCTTTTAAAATGATTACTACATGCACTGAACCTGCTCATAACAGAGAGTCTGCATTTATCCAGGTATCTCAACTTAAAGTTTTGTCTATTAGAAATACTGCAGCGCCCCCTACAGATCAATATATAAACCCATACATATATTTCACAGGAAGGCTCTCTGGTAAATAAAGCGAAGGAAGCAAGTATTCAGTTTCTCAATGTGCTGTTGAGTATCTGTGCAATTCTTGATCGGGGTTAAAATCCAAACGTCCCCCTGACAAAAGTCAAGACACGGCGGCGCTTGCCAAATCATTAAAGCATTCATGAATGTAATGGGCCAGTCCTAATCTCAAATGCTATCAATGTAGCCATTATATCCAGTGCCATTGTGCATGTTTTAGTGGCCAGATAAAAGCACAAATTACAGCAAATTACAGATTTCAAAACGAGGCGGAAATCCCAAACTTGTAATGTAATTGTCGTTTGTAGCAGTCTTTGGGAAAAGCTTGTGTCCGGCACAATGCAAAAAGAGTGAGAGAGAAACAGAGAGAGAGAGAGAGAGAGAGAGAGAGAAAATGAAATCTTTCCTGTCCGCTTTCATTCCAAACCACAAGTCAAAGTCTCTCGTCTGTGGAGTCCAAATGAGCCTGTTGTTTTTGGGCTTGGGATATTTTTTATATTGAATATATTACATATTAAAATCGGACTTCTTGTCAGGTGTGTTAAAGACTAGTGAGGTAAGAAAATCTATATCCTACATGTTTTGGAAAGGAAAAGAAAGACAAACACACAACTTCCAAGTTTACATTTAAAGTGAAAATTTCATGTAGCCCTTGGGATCTCGCTCATATTTTTGTGTTATTATAAAGCAATCCCATAATTCTCTGTCAGAGCCTCAGTCCGAGTCATATAATCACAAAGAAATTCTGCTTTTCATTTATTATATATATATAATTATTCTGCTGGGTGGAGGTAGGGCCAGCATTAAATTTGTGGGGCCCCACCATTGTAAAAACTGTAATAATATTATTTAATATAAAATAAAAGTTAAATAAAATAAACACAGAACCACTGCAGCTAGATAAGTGGTTTCTTTTTTTTATGAAAAAGCACTAAAAATAATTATAACACTATACATAAGTATGTATTAATCTGTTGCCAACATCAATCATTTTTTGTTGTTGTTGTTGGTTTTTTTTTAGTAAACTTTTAAAATAAAATATAGAAAAAAGAGTAAAAACAGGTAATTGTGAGATAAAGGTTAAAACATGAATACAAAATGAAATCAAATTGAAGCTATAAGAGAAGAGGTCACAATTATAAGAAACAATCACAATCAGAACAAAAATAAAGCTGCAATTTAGAGAAATAATGTAACTCAAACTCAAATATAAAGTCACAATTATTAAAAAGAAATAGAGTTATGAAAAATAAAATTTATTATTTAATTATAAGATACAGTATGAGATGAAAGTTACGAGATATAAATTCACAATTAGAAAAAAAATAAAGTAGCAAACAAGAGAAACAAAGTAACAATTATTAAAAAAAAGTAGCAGATATGAGAAATAAAGTTGCAATTATAGAATTAAAAAATTATGAGATATAAATTCACAATTTGAAGAAATAAAGAAAAATAAAGTTAAATAAAATTATGAGACAGCCAAATGGTGAAATATAGTCACAATTACTTTTATTGAAAAGTCACAAATAGAAATAAAGTTTTGCAGGATATGAAGTTGCAATTTTTGTGGGATTTAAAGTCACAATTACTAACTAATTCACATTTATGAGATATTAAATCACAATAATCAGATATAAATTCACAATTAGAATGATAAAGCTGCAATTAAGAAGAATACACAATTATAAGTTAACTGTGAAATAAAGTTGTAATTTTGAGATATAAAGTAACATTTGTGAGAACTAAAGTCACATTTATTTATTTACACATTTCACCACACCAATGATTTTCCATTATATATCAGGCTGTTACCTAATGTTACAGGTTTTTAAGCTTCATTAAAGGCATATTTCTTTTCTTTGGCATATGAATCAATGTAGTTGATATTATGTTTGTGTTTTATATAATGTCATATTGTACAGCACTTTGGTCAGCACTAAGGGTGCTTCCAGAGTTCAGTGGGTGTTAAACACCCTCACACTCGATATAGTGATCTACATATGTGCTACGGGCCCTAGTTGACGTTTATGTTGCCTATACGCACTAGGACGTGCCGATCCTAGGTGAAAACCAGAAGCCTAAAAACACTTTTAGGTCATTTTTACTGAACAGCTGAAGTTGTTTGTGAGGAATTAATTTTCATTGAAAGTATTTGCACCAACGCCCACCTTGACCTCAAATGTCAGCACAACCTTTTTAACCTTGTCATTGCCCGCTTAATCAAATAAGTACAGCTAGATTGAATCTAATCTGATCGTCTCAAAATGCGAGATGGATTTTCAAAACAAACAGTGCCATATGGAGTAACTTAAGCGATGCTGGTAGGACTTCTTCAGAGTTAGAGGTATTAGGGGAAGCTGCTGGAGTAGATGCAGACGGTTGAATAGATCCTTGAATAGATTTGCCAACGACTGGTTCATGACTGAAGGTGTGGAATATGGCAGATGGCAGGAAACTCATATATTTCTATTATCTTTGCAGAGTTGCATGACCCCAACCTTCCATTCCGATTACAGAGAGCCAGGAAGTCTCCATGTGCCAGCCACACTTCACACAAGGTGGAATTAATCCAGATGTCCACATATTTCCTCCAATAAAAACAACACAATCCGCTTTAAGACATGGTGTACCATTACAGGCTGGTGTGAGAACGCACTTTTAGAACAGTCCCAAGTAACCCTGCAGCATTTCTGTTGGCACGCCAAGCTAGATACAAAACTCACTGAAGGCATTAAAACCAAAGTGATGTACTAAATGAAAAATGTCATTAGGCTTTTAAAACTATTTTTTCCTTTTTGGGGGGAGTGGCATTCAAGGAATATAATGTAGGCCATTCTATGCTATTTGTTTTAGGTTTCGTTTGAGGCAACAATGGACTCAAAAGCTCATTAGCATAATGTGATGTGAAAAACAAGTTATTTCTGGAAAAAAAATCCTCTTTTTTGTTTTGTTTATTTTTAAGTGAAAGTCAGTAGGGTCAGATGTTTTTCATTGTTGAAAAATATCTCTGTTTTGTTTTGTCTGTACAATGAAAGTCCAATGAGGGCCAATGTTTTGTTGTTTTGGACTAGCTTACTAAAATGTTTTCATAACTTTCTTTTTGATGCGGGGAAAAAAAAAAAAAAGAATATATATATATATAAAAAAAAAATATCTCTGTTTGGTTTTGTCTGTACAATGAAAGTCAATGGAGTCCCATGTTTTGTTGTTTTGTACCAGCTCACTAGCATGTTTCATAACTTTCTTTCTCATGTGGAAAGCAAATAATATATTTTGAAAAATATCTGTTTTATTTTGTTTTGTCCATACAATGAAAGTCAGTGGGGTCCAGTTTATTGTTGTTTTGGACCCACTGACTTTAACTGTATGGACAAAAACATTTTTCAAGAATTCAAATTTCCAATTTCTTGGATTAATTTTTTGGATGAACTATAAGTGCTTTTCCATACAGAACACATTCCTTTGCCGAATGGCAAAGCATTTCTGCCATTTCCATGAATCCATCTGTCACAGCCCACCAAACTTAATGGGCTGCCACGTGTTTGCTGGCTACTGAGAATGTAGCCCTATCTGACAGCTGTTTACTATGATAAACAGTGTCTGTCAGTTGTGTAAACAGTGAAGATTTTCTTAATATGTGGCGCTATTGCAATTGGAAAACTGCACCATCTGGTGCCGTTACCCGTTTTTGAAAGTTAGTTTTGATAGAGTGTATTTTGTGAACCCAGAGATTTGCCGTACGGAATAATAATAACACCAGCTCCAGACTGTCAACATGAAGCATACTGCTGACCTTTTAAGATACAGGCATACATTTTTTTTTTTTTTTTTGCAGAGAACCACTGCACTTGTAATGTGATGTTGCCTGTATTCAATGTGCTTGTTTGTGAGGGTGTAGTAGATGGATATGCATTTGTTCTTAACAGAAATGTTGACATATCATGATGACTTCATATTCAAGGAAATGTTCTTCTGGTATTCCCAGAGGAGTGCTGTCAGAAGATGAATGAGTCATTTGGCACACTAATGTAAACAGTGCTATGAAGGCATCGTGTCTGGCTGGTGTATTCCAATGCAGCGGCACAAAATTTAATTTATTTTTTGCAAAGACCTTATGGATATGAACAAATAAATACAAAATAATTCAATATTTTAATTAATACAATTTATATATATCAGCGGTTCCCAAACTTGTCCTGGAGGACCCCCAGCCCTGCACATTTTGTATGTCTCCCTATTTCTGACACACCCATTTCAGGTCTTGTTGTTTCTACTAATGAGCACATAAGTTGAATCAGGTGTGATATATGAGGGAGACATACAAAATGTGAAGGGCTGATCCTCCAGGACAGGTTTGGGAACCACTGATTATATATATATATATATATATATTTACTTCCAGGAGGCCATGTGATATTTTGGATTTCTCATCTAGCAGACTCTAAAATTAAGTTTAACAAAGAAAACATATGGTAAACTTCACATATGTACTACTTTTAAATGATAGAAATGTTTTAGGCTGCTGTCACTTTAAGACCGAATGCACTGATACACGTGCTTTCTTTCATAACTGTTTATGTTCATTTAAGACATAACTGTCTGTGTTTTGGAGGATACTCACAAAGACGGGCATTTTGACACATAAGTGTGTATATTTGACCGTTCAAGCTCAATTAGGCGACAAAAAGAACTCAGTTCACTACTCACATGCTTTATGAGTAGTGGCTTTCACATATAGTGAAATGAGTTCTATTTTGCTGCTTGTTGTGCTTCAACAGTTTAAAATAACTTATTTGTAAACATCAATGCTTAAAAAAACACATGCCGATGATAAGCTTTCATGACGGCACAGCACAGCAACGTCACATGAGCGTATAGAGACGACAGTTCAAAATCTCTACCAGTTAATCGTGCGATATATAGCCCACCCCTGATAATATGGCCTGCATCTTGTGTACATATAGTTATTATTAATGACAGCAGTAATTCATCTAATGATGGAGAACAGCATATCCAGATGTGCTATATAGTAGAGGGAATTTTAAATAGACAAGGTGATTTGATTGTAGTAATGCTGTTTAGTACCAGTAAAGTACGCCAGAACACGTCTGCTACATCCTCTACCACTTAGTACTGAAAACCCATGAGTTTTGGGCTGTTTCATGATTTGCATTCATGTAATTCCTTTAGTGGATCAGGTGCTAAAACAATGCAGACAGCATATGCAAACAAACAAGACTATCAGTGGGCACAACTCCTTCATGGTGAATTCCTCCCTAAAAATCTAGTGCACTCAGGATGTCAAGAGAAGTTCAAACTGCCGTCTGTGTAATTATATCATACAGTATGTGCACTCAGAATCTCAGGCGCTGTGTTCTGCTCACGTCCAGCCATTGTCAGGACACTTGGGCCCAGGCACATGAGAACCGGACAGTCCCAGTGAGTGGGAAGTGCTGATTGAAAACCGTAAGCTCAGTTCGAGAAAGGGCACCAGGGGGACAGCTCAAAGAGAGAGTGATGAGTGAGACGCCTGAAATAAATAAGTAAAAACAAGAGAATAAAAGACAGAGAAGAGTGACACAGGGGCAATGGCTTCCCTTTTCATGGCAGACATCAAACAGACTAATGCTGAGGAGATCTATTGTGTGTTTGACGTAGAGCAGGAATGAGAATGAAAGAGAGAAGGATTAGAGAATATTCTAGAGCAGGGGAAAATAAATAGCTTCATAAAAACATTGCACTTGCACAAACTAAGTCAGTAAATTAAAGATAATTATTGTTTTCCTTAACTTAAACATATGTATATACAGTATATATATATATATATATATATATATATATGTGTGTGTGTGTGTGTGTGTGTAATATGTTTGAGTTAAGGAAAACAATAATCATCTTTATTTATTTATTTATTTTTTTGAGAGATTATCTGGGGGAAAAATGGTTACCTTACCATAACCATGGTTACCTTAATGCTTTAACTTTGTATTATAGTTTAATACTATTACATGCAGTTAACTACTTTTAATACTATTATATAATACTATTACTAAAATACAGTTGAAGTTTAATACTATAATTTTTACTCAAGGGAGTTTCTTGACAAACCTGAAATACAAGAATGAAACTTGAACATAACAGCACTGAAAATAACCTTACCACCTGGTATCTGTGACACATTTCCGCTTATAAATAAGCTTCTTAGAAGCACATTGGTTCCAGAAAGTTAAAGGATTAGTTCACTTCTGAATGAAAATTTCCTGATAATTTACTTACCCCCATGTCATCCAAGATGTTCATGACTTTCTTTCTTCAGTCAAAAAGAAATTAAGGTTTTTGAGGAAACATTCTAGGATTTTTCTCCATATAGTGGACTTCAGTGGGGTTCATCGGGTGGAAGGTCCAAATTGCAGTTTCAGTGCAGCTTCAAAGGGCTCTACGCGATACCAGACGAGGAATAAGGGTCTTATCTAGCGAAACAATCGGCTATTTTCTAAAAAAATAAAAATGCATATACTTTTTAACCACAAATGCTCGTCTTGCACTAGCTCTGCGATCCGCATGCATGACGTAATCGCGTTACAAGTTCACGTGTGACGTAGTACCAATCCAGTGTCTACAAAGCGAACATGCAAAGATTAAGCCAAATGCCCTTTACAAAAAAAAAGGTAAAACAATGATATCGGATGATTTTGACGTTGGAGGAGAAAATTAATTCAACGTAATGCGTGGCGCATCGCAGAGCAGTGCAATACAAGCATTTGTGGATAAAAAGTATATACATTTTTATTTTTTTTTTTTTAAATGACTGATCGTTTCGCTAGACAAGACCCTTATTCCTTGTCTGGGATCGTGTAGAGCCCTTTGAAGCTGCACTGAAACTGCAACTTGGACCTTCCACCTGGTGAATCTCACTGAAGTCCACTATATGGAGAAGAATCCTGGAATGTTTTCCTCAAAAACCTTAATTTCTTTTCGACTGAAGAAAGAAAGACATGAACATCTTGGATGACATGGGGGTGAGTAAATTATCAGGAAATTTTCATTCAGAAGTGAACTAATCCTTTAATGTTCATCCTCCATTCTTAAAACCTGTTGATAAACACATCTGTGTTGTTTCATTAGGCCAGTTAGGTCAAATATATATATATATATATATATATATGACAGAATATGGTAACACTTTATTTTGATGGTCCACTTTAGACATTCTACTATCTATAATTAACTTTGCAACTACATGTCAACTAACTCTCATTAGAATATTAGTAGACTGCTTAATATCTGCTAACACTTTATTTTGATGATCCGCCAAAAGACATTCTACTGACTATAAGTAAGTTTACAACTACATGTCAACTTATTCTACTAACCTTTACTTAACAGTCTATTAACAGTCTACTAATACTCTAACGAGAGTTAGTTGACATGTAGTTGCAAAGATACTTATAGTTAGAAGAGTGTCTAAAATAGACCATTGAAATAAAGTGTAACCCAGAACATTAATTTTAATTTTAGCAGAAAATTTAATTTAGCAGAAAATGTTACCCATAAATCTGGCTCAACCTCTTTCCTTGTAAGGGACTTGCATTTAATGCATTTAGTGTTATTTACTCTGCTTGGGCACCTGTGTGAACTTGAAGGGAACTGACTTCATTTATCCCTCCTTAAGGACATTTATATTTATTAAGTCAATATTTTTCAGATCACTGCATATTGGTGATGATTGGTGGATGGAGCTCTGGACCACTTGGAACACATGCAAGGCTTATTGGATTTTATTGAGGTTGAGATACTCCTTCTCATGATGTACTATAATATACTTTCAAGAGAAATGAATACAGAACAAACATTCCTTTACAAAATGCTTTTTGTAGTCCTCAGCCAAAAAATGTCACTGCTGTAATTTCACTAAAATTACTGAAGCTCAAATATCATGAAATTAAGGAAATTACAGAATCATATGTTCAATTTTGCACCTGTGAGAAATGGCCCAATGGGTCTTCCCATATTACAGACGGGAAATGGGAAAACTGTGAGAAAATGCCTCAGTTCTGATATACTGTCAGTGTCCCACTAGCTCTATTTGCTATCTCTGGGAGGTCGAGCATTTGGGGGAGGCAGAGAAGATCAGTGGAGTCAGAAGATAAACAGTCCAGTGAGATGACTGGTATTTTTCTGTGTCCTGGCTCTTATTCTAGATATCTGTCTGTAGAAAAACACTCAAGAATATTTAGGAGCTGTCTGACCGTCTATCCAAAAGCTAACAGTGGACTGGAAAGTTTGTGTACTAGGGTAGAAGGCCACGTGTCAAGGGTTCCAGGGAGTTTTTTAATGCAGACTCACACATGCAGCTGTTATGTGCACATGTTTGTGAAGTTTCCGCTCCCCTGAGGCAGCCTTCCTGCAGAATTTAGCTCAAAGTTGCTCCTACCAGCTACCAGGGAAATATTATGACATGGTAGGGGGGTGGTTAGTTGGTGGGTGGCACTTCCTTCCCTCTACTGTGAGGACTCTCCCAACCACTAGGGAGCACTGTCTGCTCCCTCTTTCAAAGACTCTCCCAGCCATTGGCAGGCACTCCCTGCCCTCTACTGTGAAGACTCTCCCATAGGTGGCACCACATACTGTGAACTCTAGTTATGACTGCTCATTAATGGCACTTTTCCACTGCGTGGTACAACTCAGCTTGGTATAGCACGGCTCGGCTCGTTTTCTGACCAATCAGTGATCCACAGTGCTTACACGTCACATTTAGTTTCAGTACGGCATGCTTGGAACCTCCACCGAGGTGGTACTATTTAAGCGAGCCGTACCGTGCCGTACCAAGCCATCCCATGCAGTGGAAAAGCGCCATAGGTTAATTTGTACCACCTGTCTTGTGTCCTATTTAAGTTTGGCAGTTTCATTGAACTGTATTCAGTCTTTTACTTCCAGCAATTACTTCCTGAGAGCGGCACTATTTCACTAAAGGCAGGAACACGCCAAGCCGACGCCAACGAACTAGTGGTGACGAAAGCAGACTGCGGGGTTGGCTCACGTTGGCAGCGTCTGGGTCCAAAGTTGCCCTGACACACCAAACCGATGCTCGACAGCCGACGGCCAAGTAGTATGCCTGCGTAAGATGAAATGCCTTTCCGTACCAGCAGAAAACTTAGTCGGCCGACGAACAAAAACTGCCCAATGGCCGAACGTCGGCTTAGTGTGTTCCTGCTTTAACATGTCAACCCAGAGGAGGACTGCAGGACCTTAGAGCAGCATTCGGGACATGACCATGGTAACCCTCAGTCTAGCAAAATTCATATGGGGCATTAATTCCAGCCTTAAAGGGATAGTTCACCCAAAAATGAAAATTTGATGTTTATCTGCTTACCCCCAGGGCATCCAAGATGTAGGTGACTTTGTTTCTTCAAAGAAGAAGTTGGACATAGCGGTGTATTAGAGGTAAAAAATTATATAAATACTGTTCGGTTTCTCGCACAAACCGATCGCTTCGTGTCTTAGGACATGAATGTGTCGTCACAAGCCGCAGGGTTTAATTTGGATTTGTCTGTGCATGTTTTTTTTTAACTCTTATGGATGGAGTTCCCATTGACATGCATTATACGACTAACAGACCGCAACAGTTGGAGTTAAAAATCATCATTTGTGTTCTACTGAAGAAACAAAGTCACCTACATCTTGGATGCCCTGGGGGTAAGCAGATAAACATCAAATTTTCATTTTTGGGTGAACTATCCCTTTAACCTTGTCAAATGTGTATATTATGAGACTTTCGCTAAACATGTTTTAACATCTAGAGAGCACTGCAGCTCTGGTCCATGGGATTCCACAGTGAACTACTACCTGACAGTCTATGTGCCATTATGTCACTAATGTGTGGACTCACTGCATGACCTTAGGGGTATCATTTGGGACAGTGCTTTGGTCATATTCATTTTACAAACGTCTCCTGAGATTTGCATACAACATTCATGCATTTTGTTCAATAAGTCTGAGAGCAACCCTAACACTGACTCAACCCTAACCGAATGTGTATCTTCTGAGAGTTTTGAGGTTTACCATCTAGTCATCACTGTGGCTCTGGTCCATCGGATTCACACCATCTTCAGCCAAAGGATCGGCGCCTGGGCCGCATGCCACGCTCTGAACCAAAACCCTTCTGGACACTGGAGATCAAGGGATCTGTTTGTGTGAAGTGTCCACACCATAACCATCCATCAAATCTTCTCTGTACTGACGGGGAAATTTTCAGAACCAACAAAACATGGTCTGATGTGCCTTGAAAATTCACACTAGTGGACATAATCAGCAAATTTATCTTACACTCTATTCCTTTTGCTCTTTTTTATTTCAAGGATATAGTCGAGACAAGCTTTTTGGAAAGTGGTGGACCAAAAGATTGATTGGGCTGGTCTGCTCAGTGTAAAGTCCACCCTTTTTATCCGAGCCATTGTTTAAACACACGTTTCCCTTCTTGGCAGATGACATGGAGATGAATCCAGGTCTTTCAATTGTTTATGCATGCCGTAGACGTTGGAAGGTGCTCATCAACTTAAAGTTTGGCAACAGCAGTCTCGCGTGTCAAACTTTCTAATCCCTGTTTGCCAAGTCAGAAGACACTCAATGGATATCTTTTTTTCTATTGCAGGAGTCCACTGATGTCAAGCAGTTTGTTTTCCTCAACGTAGCATTCAGTCACAATGGGGGTTGCATACTTGTAAAGCCAAAGTGAGTTTCTGGCTCTTAAAGGCAGCATAATGACAAAGTGCATGATTTAATGGGATTCATTAGAGGCCGGTCTGACAGCGGCCGTCGCCAAAAAGCTTCCCACGCACACAAGCAGAGCTCTGTGCAAATATGTTGCACAGAAAACAAATTAACTGCAAGCAGTCACATCTGGCCTGTAAAATGAATCAAAGAGCGGATAAACAATGTGCCATTGAGAAGGAAGAGTTCTGGAGGACACTGAAAGTGAAATGGAAGATTGGAAGTCTAGGTTGACTTGTGTGAGAAGTGGTTTACTTAACACGTGACTTGACTGAGACCAGTGTTAACAGTAGTGGTACTGTAAAATTTAAAATATAAAAAAACCCAGTATTATTAAAGGGAGATTTGCATTCCTGGATGCAATGTTTTAGTCAGGCTAAAATATACAATGCATGAACAAACTATAGCGCAACACACCTTTCACTGCAAACACCCATTGAGTAAGTGATGAACGATTCTTCATGTTGTTCCAAACTTGTATACAAATACACGTGTATACTTTTTTTTTTTTTTTTTTTTTTGTTTAGTGCAATCCAGTGATGTTTTGGTTTAATTGTATGGTCCAACATGGTTGAAACATTTTTCAAAATATCTGTAGATAGAAAGAAAGTCGGTAACACTTTCTATGAAGACCATGCTTATAATGAATTATAGCTCCATTTTTACTTATTTATAAGCAAGTATTACTATTTTATAAACATATTTATAAAGACTTATTAAGACATATACCACATTGTAAGAACAGTTATAGTTATAAGTAATTACAAAAATAATATAAATATAAGTCATGCATTTTCCTTTTCAATGCATGTTCATAATTCATTATACACTGATTTATAAGTATTAATTAGTCCGTCGTTTGGTTCCATGAATGTATTTGTAAAGATGCAGCTTGCACTGCTATAATGTTATATTATAGTTACAATGACTTTGTATTCAGATTTATTTCTGTCAAATTAGTCAATATATTGTTATTAATAGCCATGTTGTGTTCTTATAAATACTTATTGTGAGTAATAATAGTTACTAATCTCTATAAATGCATCATTGATGGCTTTAAGTAAAGTGAAAACACAAATCAAATGTTAAGAAATCACGAATATGTGCTCATTTTACATTTTAAGTTGCTTACTTGTAAATGTAACTGTAATAAAAACAAAACAAATCATTAATACAAACAGTTGAAAAAAAAGTATCTTTCTTAATGTTACATACTAGCAAAACACTGTAACAATATTTTTAAAGTATAACTCCAAACTGCTATAAGCAATACCATGCAAATGGCTGAGGAGATACAGATTTTAACAAATCAAAATTACCATTCATTACCTCTAATGCAAACTTTAGCCATTAACGACATAATGACTAGCTGATACCGCAAACAAGTGTCTCTGGAACTATTTTATATTTGATCATTTATAAATCAGTGTATAATGGCTTATGAGCATGCACATTGAAAAAGCAAATACATGGATTATAAGTAATTATAAAAAATAATGTAAATGTATCTATAACTGTTCTTATAATGCAGTATAGATCTTAATGTGTCTTTATAAATATATTTATAGAGTAGTAATACTTACTTAAATATGTAACTTAAGTATAAATATGGCTATAAATCATTATAAGCATGGTCTTCATAGAAAGTGTTACAGATTTAGAACAATATGGATGAGTAAATGATTTAAACAGCCCTATAGTTTGGGTAGTGAACTTTCACATAACACAATAATTGTTTATAGTGATATTTTTATTTATTTTATCATGAAAGCAACAAGCCACTCAAAGCTGTGCTATTTTTTTATAGTAAAGGGCAATAACTTTACTTTTTCTGAAAAATAAACTTTCTTCCTAAAAATTCACCCAGTTAAAAGGCACAAAAGCTTAAATGAAATCAAAAAGTGCTTTGGTTTTTTTCTATTTTTATGAGCTGTACCTAATATCAAGTATGACAGGTTACAGACAGTCTATTGCATCACTCAATACGATTCCTATTCCACCGCACTAAAACATGCTCTCTACACATGCTTTACCTTCATTATTGATTCCTTTCCTTTTCTCTATCTATTGATAATTAATCGTTGATTTCATCTTTCAGTAGATTTCTGGGAGTCATCACAGTATGACCCAATGTTTCTTATCTTTTAAAACATTATTAGTGGTATCTCTACAGATGAATTGTTGGGGAACTGTGCTGTAGAACTGTAAAGGAACTATTTGATGACTATTTATTACACCCTGTCATGAAAATCAAACAGCACTGCCTTCTCATAAGCCTTTGCCTATACCCCACCATGCGTCTTATCCATCTCATCTCTTCAACACCATATGTGCTTTGTTTGACTCTCCAGGCGGCATGAAAAAAAGCCTCGTCCACCATCTCCAGACCACTCCAGCCTGCCTTTGATGGGATTAGATCCCATGGTGACGTCATCCAGAAGGTCTGTAGAGTAAAAATAAAACCCCTTTTTAAAGTCAGCCCTGACAGACGTGGAGTTTGATCCTCTTCCTGCGGAGCGCTAATGCAGGTAAGACAAGGTGAAATTCAAGAATCGAAAAAGCAAGAATAAACAAACAATTGGTTAAGGGCATGAGATGGGAAGTGCAAATGGATTTGAAGATGAATGCTGTGTTTTGGTTACCCCCTGGGCAGGGTTTAAAAGTATGTATGAGTGGCACTTTCCATGAATAGTGCACAAAAAAGTCTCTCTTTTTTTTGGTAACACTTTAGTATAGGGAACACAGAAACTATTAACTATGACTTTTCCCTCAATAAACTCCTAATTTACTGCTTATTAATAGTTAGTAAGGTAGTTGTTAAGTTTATGTATTGGGTAGGATTAAGAACGTAGAATAAGGTCATGCAGAATAAGGCATTAATATGTGCTTAATAAGTACTGATAAATAGCCAATATTCTATTAATATGCATGCTAATAAGCAACTAGTTAAAAGACTCTAAAATAAAGTGTTACCTTTTTTTTTTCTTCTTCTTCAGTAAAGAGTCAGTAAAAGGGGGTTGCTTCAGAAACTCTATTACCATAAATATAATTATATACATTTTAAAACCTGATTTATGGGATTTTTTGCAACAAATATTAAATAAACATTAACATTAATTTTTGTTAATTTTATAAATTTGGTTTCACTTTTTTTTTTCATAGCTTTTTTTGTCTGACAATAGCAGTAGGGTTGAGTTGTTAAGCATTACAAATGCACCACACACTACAATTTGTGTAAAAATTAAAATGTCGTTGCAATTACATGAATATCAGTTATGAATACATTGTCATAATTATGATATTATTCATTGATTTATTATTATTATTTAAATTTTTTTTGTATACAGTTGAGGTCAAAACGTCTGAGTTGAGACAGACTAAATGACCCAATTTAAGGTAAGTTACCTTATTTTCATGCTGTTTTTTTTATAGTATCTAACAAAAAAGCCTGGGATTTATGTAAAAAAGTGATATTTTAAATGGGATCCAAAGTGTGTACCAAGTTAAATCGGATTTGTCAAAAATGTTGAGGGAGGGAGGAAAAGAGAAAATGTATGTGTGTAAGACACAGAGGCTAATAACCTGCAGACGATGTGGATCGGCCGTCTCTTTGCTTTGCCTCATGTTAACTGTCATTCCCAGAGGGCCGAGGGTCACCTGTCTATCAGCAGCAGAAATATGACCATTTATGTCATCAATTTTCTCATTTGTACTGACAGCAGCCGCTCGTTAGCTGTGTGGCAGTGCTGAGCGATGACGCAGTGGTCACTGAGGCCAGGCCACTGAGTTTACCATGCATTAGCTCACTGCTCCCCTTTAATCTTTAATGAAAGGAGCCCGTCAGTTAAGATGAAGACATCAGTTAACAGAAATTAAAACCTTATAGTGAGCTTCACTTGAGTTTTAATATAAACTTACTGACTGCTGCTCCGAAACTTACCAAGATGAATTCCTTGTGCAACTGTGAAGAAAACTGGAACAAAACTGAATATAAAATGTTTATTTTGCTCTGTACTGTTTTCAGATGTACATTCAGAATGAGAATGTTATTTTCAATACTAATGTCAACTAATGTCAATAATGTGCAGTATAAAAGGGTGAATCTCACCAAACTTGTAAAGAAATTAGATTTTGCAAGTCTATTTAGGGCATTATTGGTATGACAATGTATACTATACTTTTTTTTTTTTCATGTACTTTATCTGATTCATAGACTAACCAATCTTAAATGTTATTTAACAGATATTATCTAAATCGTCTTCCAGTACACCAACTGCTGCAGTCTTAGTTAACATTATTCGTTGTCATTAAAGTATTCGAACCCTGAAATGAGATACAGATGGACACTCAAAAGCAATTTTCCTCTCTTAATGCCTGTCTTTTTCTACCTCACACACAGAGAGATCTGAGTGCATTACCCTGATTGCAACACTTAATGGAGACACATGGTCTTTCCCATGGGTGACCACCATCGCAACAAATCTACATGAGGGCAGAGGTCAGGGTGAATGTCACTTCCATGACTGTCTTAAAAGCCCGGCTGCATCCTAAGAGCGTGCTAATGGAGATCTGGAGTTTGTATAGGAGTCTGAGCCAATAAATATGTCACATTGTCATGTCATCTGTCGCTCATTTGTATTTATTGCAGTGTAATTGTGCCAGAGGTTTGACATACAGTGATGAAGGCCAGTACAAGCCATCACTAGTATTCCCCAGGCCATTCCTATATTGCTCATAGAACTTTTCTTGATTTCCTTCTGCTATACAAACACAGCTACACAATCCTAAGAAACTAAGAACTACACTGGGAATCACATCTGTCAGGTATCAAGAGTTTGAGAGTTGACTGATTGTGAAAAAGATCAGAAAAACAACCGTAGCTGTAGCTTGAATGGATAAGTTTAAAAAAAAAAAAAAAAACAGCTAATCAGAAACATTGTGACTAGTTTGTTGAATGAAACAGTTCATATACAATCCAAAGACAAACTCTCATAAATAACCCAGTAAATAGTATTTGGTAACACTTTATTTTAGGGTATTTTAACTAGTTGCTTATTAGCATGCATATTACTAGAATATTAGCTGCTTATTAGTAATTAATAAGCACATATTAATGCCTTATTCTGCATGACCTTATTCTACATTCTTAATCCTACCCAATACCTAAACTTAACAACTAACTTACTAACTATTAATAAGCAGTAAATTAGGAGTTTATTGAGGGAAAAGTCGTAGTTAATAGTGAATACATGTTCCCTATACTAAAGTGTTACCTAGTATTTTAAATGTAATGGAAATAATAACTTGTACTTGATATGAACCTATCCTACACTAAGTGTAGTAAAGTGAGGTGACCATCATTCACAACTCATTCTCCAAGACCTCTGACAATATTGTATGTTAATCTTATTAAACCTTTAACCTATTTAACCTTAACCTGTTGCTAACCTTAAGACTTTCTCAGATAAAGACATATTTAAACTTCTAACCTTTAAGATAGGAAAGTCCATCAAACTGCTACTTCACTGTAAAGGTGGCACACATTCTCAAGCAATGCCAAATTATGTATCTACTCTTCCCTGATGTTTCTTGAATCTGGATAACCCCTAAAAGCATCACTATTCTTGTGATCTGTACAAGTCCACTCATTTTGTCATCTTTGAAATATGGTCTCATTTCATATTTTACCAAGTCTTTTGAACTCTGAATCATCTGGATCATCTTCAGCATTTCAGGGTTAGGCTCTCTCTCTCACTCCTCTTGTTACAGAGTTTGGTTCCTGGATCCTGTAGCTCAGCAGTCAACAATCCTGCTCCTGGACGGCCAATGTCCTGTAGAGTTTAGCTCCAACCTGCCCCAACACACTTGCCTGAAAGTTTAATCCTGAAGATCTTGAATAGTTTGTTTAGGTGTGTTAATTAGGATTGGAGTTAAACTTTTCCAGATAGTGTCCCTTCAGGAGCAGCATAGGAGACCCCTGCTGTAGCTCAACTGGCAGAGCATGGTACTAGCAATGCCAAAGTGATAAAATGTATACCTTGAATGTGCTGTAAGTTGCTTTGACATATACATTGGCAGATGTTTTTATCCAATGCAAAAAGGCAGAAAAACAACCAGGTCTTGACTTTGTCTAAACTCTAAAGTCTACAATATTAGTAACCCACCTTCAAGAGACACCCACTTCTTCATTTCATTCCTGCTGCCTCCCTTACCTCCTTGTCCTCCCACTCATTCTTGGTCACTTGGTCAACTTTCAGCCCATGTCACCCTCTGCCTCTTCAACAATCATCTTGCGATACTCCTCCGACTAATTTTTGTCTGCAGATACTGCTGCCTCTACCCTGAATTCCACCCTCTCGTTAGAACTTGATGCCCTTTGACCTTTTTTTTCAGCAACAGGATTAAGCACCTCTGTTCTAAACTATTCCAACACAGTGAAAAATGGAAGAAAACCAATACCTACAAAGACCTTACATCATAATACATCCTTTGATGCAAGGTTTCTTTAGACATCAAATCAGGAATTATGCTTCCATTCCAGAATCAGTTTTGACTCAAGAATCAAGTCTAATGAAACTGCCTCCACTAGGTATAGGGTGAATTGTCATTGGAAGATCAGGCAAAGCAGATGATCAAAGGACATTTCTTGAAGAAGAAGGGAGCAATTGAGATCAGGGGGAAGGTACAGTGTTTCATGGGAAGCTGTTGTCATTCCTTGTCCGTTTCAATCTCCTACACCATTATCACTTCCACATGAGTCACACTTTAAGAGTGAAGTGGCCATCATTCACAACTCATTCTCCAAGACCATTGATGATATCTATTGGCATGCCACCCACTTTGCTGCTAACCTTATTTGAGACCTTCTCAGACAAGAACATACTACAACTTATCATAAGGCACAAACCACCTGCCCTCCTGAACCCAATCCCTCCTTTCTGATATCATGTTATCCCCTGCCTTACCTCTCCTATATGGAGAATAAATTTTTGTCTAGTCCCATCACACTCCCATCACACTCACAAAAATCCAATTCATCACAATTAGTCCATAGTCAGGCCAAGATAGCCCACATCCCACCCCTCTTGGTCTCTCTCTGTTGGCTATAGAAGGGTTCCTCAAATCTGCCCTGCAAAGTTTTGATCAAACCTTAAACAAACTCACTTACCTGTAATTTTCTAGTAAATCTGAAGACCTTGATTAGCTTGCTTGTATGTCTATGATTAGGGTTGGAACTAAACACTGCAGGACAGTGGCCCTCCAGTGCTGGATTTGAGGAGCTAAACTTTAGCCACCTGCATCAAATTCAAATTCCTGGAGGGCCAACGTCCTGCAGAGTTTAGCTCCAGTCAGCTCCAACACACTTGCCTGGACCTTGATTAGCTGGTTCAAGTGTGTTTAATTAGGGTGGGAACTAAACTCTGCAGGGCAGTGGCCCTCCAGAAGCAGGTTTGGACACCCCTGATCTTCTTTAATTCTATGTTTCCTCCCATCCCCAGTGGTCAGTAAACAACCAATGTCATGTGGTCACTTTTCAAAACCTTCACACTCTCCTTTGTGGTGGAACCCCAACTTTCATTTGAACATCAGAGGTAAAGATTACAGCTCAAACAGAAGAGCATGGCCATGGGTTTGATTCCTAGGGAATGCTAACCTGCCTTAAACTTAATGTAAATTGCTTTGAATAAAAGTTTCTAGCTATCTGTCTGACTGGTCTCCTTGCTGTGGCTCACTGCATCTATCTGCATCTCCTGTACATCCCATTTAGTGCATCTGATTCTGAAATGCTGCTAAGGGTTCTTCACTGGCTCCTTAGTGGACATCCATTACGCATTTGCCTGCTTAGACTACAGTTACCATCAGTCTATCTCCCATTACATGCAATTAATCATTAAGCTATACATCACATTCAGGCTGTTAAATCACTTTTTGTCACCTAAACCCTGCACTCATCTCCAGATGAAAGGTCTTCTCTAAAAACACACCTTTTCCAGACCTCACAATGAGTTGACTATAATTAATACCTGCAATACAAATGCCATGTACTTCCTCATTTAGGGAATCATGTGCTTTGTACAGTAGCATCCTAGTTATACATTTATTATTTAAATATATAAATGTAATATTTAACAGTAAATTTTGCTTCAAAATTTATTTTGGTAAATTTTGGTAATTTTTTATTTTTGGAAAAATGTAATCAAATTTTGTTGTGCTAAAATTTGACAAATAGACTGAAAATTATAAAACATATGACTTAAATTAGCTGAATGGTACACTTCTGTGGAGTGTCAGGCAAAATGATAAAAATGTTTACTAGCAACTTCCACAATTTTTATATAGTAATGTTTTTTTTATTAGTTACCAGCCCCTACAACCCAAAATGCTTATTATAACCTGTTTAATTTCCTGCTTGGTTAATTAAACATGTCTGCGGTGAATTCAAGGTATTTAGCATCAAGCAGACCGCTGCTGCACTGTGTGTGTCAGTGTCTAAGCGTCACACTGTCTCCAGCAGGATTTGCACTGGTCCCATTGGTCTTGTCCACAAAGAAACAGTGACAGCTGGCAGGACGTTTGCCAGCTCAGCTGCACACTGCGGGACAGAAGTGTTACAATAACTCTCCTCTTACATTGCCTGGTTACACGCAATAACCCAACGTGACCACTGATCACCATAAAAAGGCCTCAGCCTTATTGACTAGTGTCTTCAAGAGAATATTCCAACCACAGTATTTCAGTGGATTGTGTTCTACAATATACAAGAAATACTCAAAGAAAAAAAAACAAACATTAGACAGTTTTAAAACCCACAACACTACAAAAGTACTATAATGGTACTGTAGTATAGTGACCAGATTGTATTACCATGTTTTTTTTGCCAATATGCCAATTTAACTAACTTATTGTTATATCATGGTATTTACATGCTATTACTATGATACATATTAAGGTATTGTGCCTCGTGGAATATCAATACAATTTCTAAGAAGTGCCATGCCAATGTCACAGTTGCTCTCATTGGGTTGCCTTGCACTCATGGGCATTTGTCCAGAATGCCACTGTTGTGTATGTGTATGTTGGCAGTAGTTCTCAGCACTGATTAGAGAACAACAGCAGCAACAGGAAACCTTGAAACACCTTGACAACTATCTACACCCGCTCTTATGATGGAAGTGTCCAAGTCAACATGGCTATCGGCACATTGCTACTCTGCTGCTCTCTAAACAATCACATTCTCAGCTCTGTCAGCATTACATGAAGATAAAACACTCAAATCCTGCAACCGGAGTCCTCTATCCTCACTGGTCAAATTTCCTATAATTTTATTTATTAGTTTTTTTCATTGTGCTTTTTAGAAGGGTAACATGCTAACAGGTGAATTTTTTCAAAACTGGTCAAGAATAAGTCTGGGTCATATTTCACCCTGAAGACAGAAATTACAAAAGTGTTTTTATATAGAAATTATTGTTATAAAAGTTTGTTACATAATATAACTATGTGTACTGTGTAATAATAATAAATCCAATGATAAATAATATGAATTAATCGCGATTAATAATTTGACAGCCCTAATAGAAATATATAATAATACAATTCAGCGTCATTACTCCAATCTTCGGTGTCACATGATCATCCAGAAATTATTTTAATATGCTAATTTGGTGCTTAGTTATTAATATTGTTTTTTTGTTGTTGTTGTTTTTTAATTAAGTTTTTGCTGCAAAATATTTTTGTGGAAACCATGATATTTTGAATGGTAGCTTATCTCGGTTTATAAGTATTAAAATACATATTTTTAATATAATAAAAATTTTTTTTTTACGTCAGTCAAAGCCGGTTAGGGCTTCACAGTTAGCATCTCTGTGTGGTGTCCAGCTTGGTGGATCATCCCAGTGTGAACTTCTCACCCCCACAGCGAAGCAGTTGGCGTTCATCCAGTGCGTGCTGTACCGCACCATTCACTCCCTCACCCTGCGCAGGGCATCACTCACCAAGAGCTCCAACACAGACGGTATTCCAGGTATTTCCGTGAGTGACAGGATTTAATAACATGTAAAAATAATTCTCTATTATTAAGGGCCTGCTAACGAATTTTTTGGGTCCCTGACAAGAGCAGTAACCCGGGCCAAGGTAGCGGCTCCTTTGGCTTAGCTTTCTTTAAACCCCTGTCAGGAAAGAGTAATGACCTGGTGAATATTCACGAAAGCTCATGGCTCTGTGCCGAATGGACATCTCTGTGTTTCTTCCGCGGCTGGTTTTGATGGCTATGCAAAACAGTCATATAGCCTACATGTGCATCCATACTGTAAATACATCTGAGGACAGGTCAACACTGGTATAACTAAAAGATTCACTAAAGTTAATCTGAGAAAATGTACTGCCCATAAATATTTATTGTCACCCATGAAACTATATTTTGGATAATTTTTATTTAATAGTCAATCAATTAAAATGAGTCTATGTCCACAATAAAGAAAAGGACAAATTTTAAAACCGTCCATGTTGCAAGGATTTAGAAATGTACTGTATTCATGTTGGTTTCATATGGTTTTAAAAAAACTTGTATAACATTTTCAAGAAAAGTTTAATTAATGTAATGACTGTAAAATGTCATGTGGTTTAACCATCAAAAAAAGTAATAACATTTTCCATACAACTTGAAAATGAGTGTACACATCTAAATCATAATTTTAAGTTTAGATATTTTTTTTCCAAGGTAAAAATATATATTTTTACAAATATCATGAATTCATAACTATTTTTAACTTTTTTCGGGAGTTGTACCACGTGACATTTTACAACCAAAACTACCTTGCCTTGGCAGGGGGTCCTCTCTATAATGTAATTTCCTGTTTATGGATTTTTTCCCCCATGTTTGTTACATGTTGGTTGCACCACATGACTTTGATCTGACAGACAAAAGTTTTATTTTAAATATATTGACATTTACACAATCTATATATTATGAATATTTGAACAATATTTTATTATATATTATAGTAATTGTTTCATAAATATTTTACTTTCTTTCCTAGTAAAATAAAATAACAAAAGATTATTCTGAAAATAAATATCTATTTATTTTCTTTATTATGAAATCAGGGAAGTTGTATCACCCTGACATGTTTGTCTTTAAAGAGGTGTTTTCAAGTCACTGTTTGCATTCAAATCGCTAAAACTAATTAGACAATAAAAATTTTCACCCAAATGCTAACTGAATTAATTCTATGATATGCCATTGAATTTAATATATTGCAGTTAATTGCAAATATCTCAGATCTTTCACAGACGAAAGATAAGTTGCAACACTATTGTTGTTGGTATGGTTAGTGTGTCTTTAATTTAAATCCAGGGTTTAATTATTGTTTTTTCCAATTTGATTGAAACCATGTATGAGGTTTCAGTTTGAAATAGAATTACTAGAAAAGCAATTTTTACTCACATTTAACACTTTGAGGTTGTTATATTTGGACCCTGCGAACTGCACAACTTAAAAGCCGAGTGACGTTTTGCTACATTTAGCGTATTGCTATTCCTCAGATTTCATGTGAAGCCATATCCTCGAATATCATTGAATAACATGCTCGATGTGGGAGCTCTTTAAGTGTGTGGTTGTTATGAAACAATTGTGTATGTGTGTTTGAAGTCCGACAGTAAAAACAAACGCTTGGAATCGCGTTGTTAATTCGGCATGTAATTCAATGTGAAGTTAGCATTAGCTAACAACAGAGGCATTACCGAGATGTCTAAGAATGTGTGGCAAGCAGTGATCCCAGCCATAGATAAGGACCCATCTGTTGTGCTACCTCCAGTGGGCCTATAACTGGAACCAGACAGGTCCCGTCACTTGTTCAGTGGGTTCCGAGGCCTGGGTTGGATTAGGACCAGTGTTGAGCCACGCTAGTTATTATTGTAGATTCGAAAGGGCTGAAGACGGTCTCTTTCTTCTTCTCTCTAGTTTCCTGGCAGGATTAATGTGCAAGCCTGTTTTTCTCAGGCCACTATCAGTAGATCTCTACAGGCGGCCACAGTCCATCACAACTTGGCCCTTCCGTCTCACTCAGGACATGGCAATGTGACATCTTCTTCTTATTGTTAATTTGATTAGATGTACCAGCAGGAAAAACATTGTTTTAGTCCCTCTCGCTTTTCAGGGCAATTGGATGTTGTGTTTGGCCAAAGCTAATGGTTGAACGGGTGCAGAATCATGGGGGAGTGAGGGAGTGAACAGCGGACTGTCGCAGGATTATGTTTTTCATAGCTTACTCTTACATCAAATATAATTTTGTCAATTTGAACGGAAATCTTGTCAAAGTCTCTGGAAGGTGACATGCTATTTTCTACATTTGATTTGTGTGACACATTTCTTATCTATGAAGACCCTAAAGCCCTGGATACACTGCACGATTTTAGCAATCCTATAAGATCATTACTTTATCACACTGTGCGACATGGATCTATTAATCTTGGGTACGACATGCATGTAGACTGTACGATGATGACACCTATTGACTCGTAGGCTACGTTGCAAGTTTCTATAGAAGAATAAAACGTCATCAGCATGCGCTAGTGGTAAACAAAACACCATGCTGAATCACACTTTGGCAGTTGTAGTTTTTATGTGTGCTGAAAAAAAAGGGAGGGCGAAAGAAGAAGGGAATAGAGCTTGAGCAGTTTTAAGTTTTAGCGCCATGTCGTGTTGATTTCATGTCGCATTTTTATTGGCTGGTCAGTACACGTAGGTCATAGCAGCAAACACACTGTGCGTTGATCATGCTGAATTTCTGACACTGTCAGAAAACTATCGTAGGCTATTTTTGGTCGTGAGACCGGGAAAACGGCCGTCTTTGAACCTCTCTCACTGTACAACATAGGACCACCGATTAAGAGCCACGATCACAGAAATCACCATGATTGTTTCACGATGGCAATCTTTCATCTGAGACAGCCAAAAATCGTGCAGTGTATCCCAGGCTTAAGGGGAAAAAATAGGATTATATTTCAAAGCTTTTGCATTCTCTCACAAAAGTATTGTTTCCAACTTTGCGTTCTACTGCAAAACATTTGCTTTTTTGTATTGTATTCAGTATTGTATTCCCCCAAGAAACTGTGCGTTATCCCGCAAAACGTGTTCTTTCGCAAAAGTATTGCATTCCCCTGTGTAACTCTGTTATCCCGCAAAACATGTTCTTTCGCAAAAGAATTGCGTTCCCCTGTGTAACTCTGTTATCCTGCAAAACGTGTTCTTTCGCAAAAGAATTGCGTTCCCCTGTGTAACTCTGCTATCCCGCAAAACATGTTCTCTCACAAAAGTATTGTATTCCCACGAAAAAACACAAAGTTTCTCGAGTAATAGCATAGAAATATATATCTTTTTCTCCCATCTTATTTCTTATCAACACCATCACCATGTCCCTTTAGGAGCTACGTACTTATCTGATAGTGGTGTACAATGAAAATTCCAAGGGCCACATTACACAAGCGTGCAGATGTTCCACCTTTTCTTCAGACCCCCTTCCGCTCTGAGCCTTGATTTTAGCACAATATTACAAACTATAAATGTGGCAGATTGTGTCCTGTGATAAGTCAAAACAAGCTATACCAAAATAAACACGCTGCCAACTCAAGGGCCAATCAGAATCCTTCAAAAATACCAAAACAGGAGGCCCGCTGACAAGACGCATTAAGCGTGACATGCTGAAAGCAACCGGCAGGCTCTTGTGTCCTAGTGACCTTGCTTTAGGAAAAGATCAAACTGCCGCCACTATCCCAACACAACCATATTTCAGCCCGGTGTCAATCTTAACAAACCACATGGACTGTCGGTCAATTACGAATGTCTAATTAACTTGGACAAAAGACTAATATTGGCTTGGCAATGGGGGCTAGAGCCTTTTGTTTTTAGAGTGAATAGGTTGGTGGTAGAGCGTGAAACGATCTGTGTTTTGTACGAGCTTTCTTGAGACACAGACGTGCGCAAGCTTGACTGTGGAACTCAGTCTGGATCCAAAATTCGGATCTGTACCCAATTAGCTGGCTCAAAATCATGGGCTTACAATTCCTGGCCCACGTTATGGACTGAAAGGGAGGAGATGGGGAAGAAAAGATGAGAAAATGTACAGGGCAATGGGATTGCTCTTGGAAACAATCTGGCCAAGTTTAAATTGTCTTAATTGAATCTGCTATGAAAATTACTAGGGTTTTTTTCTTTGAAATGGGTGCTATTTCACTTTTGAATGCTGACTTTTAAAGTGCATTCTATCAGACAATTATTAGCACTTATATAATGCCAATCTCAAGGTAAAGAACAAATTAATATGGTGGGAACATAACATTTCAAACTCAAATAAAAGATGACACAGCCAAAATCTGGATTCCAAAAACAAAAAGAGAAACAGGAGAAAAAGTACAGCTAGTCACCAGAGTATGTGAGCAATATAGCTCAATGAACAATGTGTTTCTGCCTGGGTTTCTTGAAATTTGAAATGTCCATGCTCTCTTTCATTCCAATATATCTCTATTATTACCCCATCATGAGCACAATGTGCATTTTAATGGCCTTCAATGCAACTGCATGTCAGCAAGTATTCATATTCATATGTTAATGGGCTATTGGCAGTCAAAATGTGGAAGGAATCAATGTGATGGAATTGTGAAATATTATGAACAGACAGACAGATAGATACAAAGGTGCTATCTATGGTCTGATGAGACCAAAACTGACCTTTTTGGACTGAGCTCCAAGCGCTATATTTGGCGAAAAGCAAATACAGCATACCACCCAAAACACACCATACCTACTGGTGTGTTTTGGAAGCATGGTGGTGCATTATTTTGTGGGGGTGTTTCACTTCAGGCAATTAGTCAGAATTTCAGGGGAAATGGATGCTGCCAAGTACATCCCAATTCTTGAGAAAAACCTGCATCCCTCTGCTAGACAGCTGAGGATGGGCAGGTCATTCACCTTCCAACATGACAATGATCCAAAACATACCACCAAACGAACAACGCAATGGCTGAAGGATAGGAAGGCTGAATGTCCTTGAGTGACCTGAAGTCAGAGCCCTGACTTAAATTCGATAGAAAATCTATGGATGGGAAGAGAGCAGTCCGTTGCCGCTCACCACAGAATTTGACTGAACTTGAGCAATTCTGCAAGGAAGAATGGGCAAATATTCCCCAATCTAGGTGTGCAAAGCTAGTACAGACACATCCAAAAAGATTAATGGTTGTAATTAAGTCTTAAATCAGGGAACTGATGTCTTTTCCAACCCTGTTATTCTAGTTTTTCAATTTTTAATAATCCTCCAGAATGTTTTAAAATGTTATTTTCACATTGATGATGAGTGTAGCTGACGCTGGTAGGTCAGCTGTGGGTTATGTATGACATATTGGTGGTTTCAGGGGTTAATTTTTATTATTTTCATAACTTTATAATTTAAATGTGTATTTTTGTGTGTGTGTGTGTGCCAATTTCATAATTTTGTTGGTATTGTATAGTATTATTGTTATATTCATAGTTTGTCTAAATTGAGTGTCATGTGACTCTTCCTGATTTACTTAACCTGGAAATGTTAGCGCCAACAGGATGGCGATACGCAAATTCAGATACACGTTAGTGCTCCTGACCATTCTACTGCTGGTTACCAGGCAAACATGGTAAAAGTGTTCATATTTTGTACATTCTTTTATTTGTTTTTCATGTCTTTGGTGTTGTGTGTAAAACTATTTTTTGTTTTTGTTTGTTCTAGTTTGCACGGTGTTCCATAATAAATAAAAATTCATGGACATCAGTACTTTGGAATCCTGGACTGTTTAATAACCAGCGAGTAGTTACAATGAGGGTTATAATGTAGTACATACAGCTCAAAAAAAGCTAGACTTTTATTTATTTTCCAGGGTGTAATGTGACAAAAATTAAAGATTTTCACAAGGTATGATGACTTTCTGTAGGCACTATTCAAGACACTTAAAGTAATAGAAGATTTTTGTGTTCTGTGTGAAATGTTATGGACACAAATGGTCCTCATTTACTGTTCTGTGCCCGTTCAACACACAGACTGTAAATGAAGGGTACAGTTCAAAGAGGTTGTGCTTGACAGACACGAACCCCTGTCAAAACATGCCTATAGCCTACACATCAATCATCTAACCATCATACTACCACACACATGCAAGCCAATGTGCAATTTCTTTTTTCAATTATCAGGTTTGTGGTGGCATTTAATCAGCACGAATACTTGTGCTTGAATCTCTCCAGAGCTGCGGTTCATCCAGAGGTCATCATTCACTCAATCGCTCTCACTCACTCGCATTCATTTCAGTTCAATAGCGCTTCGACATGGAACACGATCAAGCTGCAAAATGTAGGTCACATGCTGCCCTCTAGTGGTGAGTCTTCATAGTCAACCCAAATAGGTGAATTGCATTGCATGGTACATTAAGCATTATATCACACTTGCAGTGCATTAGGATGATTTTTCAACAATTTGGCAACAGTGTAGAATATGAAAAACAAAATCTCTAGATTTTTAGATTTATCTAACAATAATATATCATGAAGACTGTGACAGGCTGGCTGTATGTATATGAATGTTTTCATTTTGGATATACATACACACACACACACACACACACACACACACACACACACACACACACTCTCTATTTACATTTACAATAAAGTATTTATGCGTAACGGTAATTCCAATGACTTTACTTTATGCTGACTGTATGTATTACAGAAATGCAAATTGAAAATTGCCTTGGAGAATAATATCACATACCTCCCCAGTTGATTAATCACTGTACATTAGGGCAATTCATTTGTAATTTTCTAAAATATTTTATCTAAATAAGCAAATAAACTATTATCTAATGAAAAATGCATTTGCATACATTTCTAGAACACAAATCTTAAAGGTTTTTACAGAGGGAATGTTTTATATCACTTTTTTATCATTACATAAATGAGAAAAATACTGTCAAAAGGGAAAAAATATATATATATATATATATATATATATATATATATATATATATAAAAGAATAAAACTAAGGTTTGCTGTGAAATAGTATGTTTTAGCCATGTTTTATTTTAGTTTGGTTTCTGACAGACAGCATGGATAAAAGCGAACCCAGGTTTGGCTGGATGTAAGTGTTACTGTTGTGTCTGTGGACTTTTGTAGGTTGAGACTGAAAATTCAACAGAAGAAATTCAGACAGACGAAGGTGAAATGTTCTTTCAGCAGAGACACACTGAATTGATTCTCCAGTCAATGTCATGCTTCAAAAGTCAAGAGAATCCAACAGCTTGTTTTTTTTTGTTTTTGTTTTTTACAAGATTACACTTATACAGTTATTGAGCAAAACTGACAATATGACCATCTTTTATTTCAGAGTAAAGTGAAGATTGCTAATCATGCTCTATATTTAAAAAAAAAAAAAAAAAAAAATATTACAAATACTTAATATATTCTTGCACATAGACAGATATAGATAGATCGGATGGATGGACGGACGGAAGAGATGACAGACAGACAGATAGACAGATAAATAGATAGATAGATAGATAGATAGATAGATAGATAGATAGATAATAAGAATTCTGTCACTTTCTTCTTCTGTTTTAAATTCATGGACCGCTGTGTGTGCAGCTCACTGGATCTTCCCCAGGAGTGAAAACCTGGCATTTTCTTGAGAGGTTACATATTTTTGAATTTCATTTCCACACTTTCTGAATGATCCAAACACAGGACAGACTCTAAATAACTAAAGCAATGTTTATAGCAGACTAAAAGCAGTATAAATTCATGGGTGAAATGCAGACTGAATGATTTGAAGGTGAAAAAGATAAATGTGCGTGTTTAAAAAAACAACATCTTTTTAATATTAAATATAATTCAAAACATTTTATTATAAATCAACTAGCACAAATAATGTTAAATAAATCTTTCTCTCTCTATAGTTGTTCTCATTTAATATTTAATATTAATAATAAATTATTACTTTATTATTTAATGTTTTTTTTTATTATTGCATGCAACAATTGCAGTCAATAAAAATAAAGTTTCAATAAGAAAATTTCCATTGAAGTTAAGAGTCAAAAAGAGAAAATACAATACATCCAGTATATATTATATATATATATATATATATATATATATATATATATATATATATATATATATATATATATATATATAAAAATACATATAAATACATACTATACACAAATGTATTATTATTATTACTTTTAAATGGGCCGCTGTGTGCTGGTCTTTATGTGTAAATGTCACGGCACAAACCTCTAGCAACATGCTGCTGCATATTTCATCTTGCTAAATGTATGACCTTCGTTCATAGAATCTTGCTTTTTATGAAACATTAATCCACACATGAAGAGAATTTTAAGAACATGAGACACAAGCAGTACTTTAGAAACACACACACTTTTACCCCACAGCTTGGATTACTCATGCTTGTTGAATCTTGAAAGTAAATGTGCTATAATTGACATATGACATACTGCCATACACAACTGACCCGCAGCAGAAATGTGGACAGATGCAAAGGCTGATGCTTAGTAGTGCGCATACAGAAAAGGGAAAAAAAAAAAATAATAATAATATATATATATATATATATATATATATATATAGAGAGAGAGAGAGAGAGATCAGAAATACATTCAATTCAAGTTTATTATGTGTATTGTATATTGTATAGACCTTTTATATTTTGCAAATATTCCATTGTCTAGGTGTTGTTTCAGATCAGTTCAACATAGTAATTTTTGGTTAATTTCCCTGAAATTAATTTTCAGTATAAAAATGTTTACCTTTTTTGGCCATCTCCCTAAAATTACACTGCTCCTAAATTTATTCAAAATAGATCAATTGAATCAATTAACTAAAATGGTAAATACCCATGTCTAGATATTTTGAAACAAATAAAATGTTAAACAATAAATGCCATAAATAGGACACAATACATATCCGGTTACACTTTACAATAAGGTTCATTTGTTAACATTAATTAATGTATTAACTAACATGAACTAACCATTAGCAATACATTTGTTACAGTATTTATTAATATTTGTTAACATTAGTTAATAAAAATACAGCTGTTCATAGTTCAATAATCATTTCATTTAGGTTAAATTAGATTTTTAACTTGGATGTTTGTTTAATGTTTAATCCCAGAAAAAAAAAAAAATGATTTTAGTAATTTAGTTTAACCTCTTCAGTCAACATTTCTGAAGGCTGTGCACCTCTTTTCACTGACCATTTGTTGCATTTCAGGCCTTATTTTGTATCCTATTCATGGAAAGTGCCAGACACATGACACAGAGGCACTCTGGGCATATTTTAAATATCTAGGGCATTTTACTGTCACATCTGTGGCACTTTTGCCCTCAGTCCTGGTTAATTTCTGACCCTGGTTTCGACAAACAAAGATTATGAATTTTGATGGCTTAAACATGAAACATTAATCTGCTTGCAGATTGTACACTCAGCATTTAAAAAGAAAAAATAGAAAAAAAGAAAAAAGGATGTGACAGTGACAATTCCTAAATATAGGCAATAAAGACAGGATATGGCTGGCTCGAGAGACAGAACAAGAACGAGAGACAGCCTCACAGCTGGCATAGCCCCAGTGACCCAAAGGGAACACGCTCACATGTTGATGTAATTAGGGCACCAAGCCATGGTATGTTTCCAAGCTCTTGCCCTTAAGTAAGCTTGAGTCACCAAGGCAGCTCCTCATGCTATGATTTCACTGACTGCGGCAGTTTGGTTCTCCTATATTAAAACCAGAATCACTGGATGGGGTCAAGAGTTTAGTCTTGACTTCTATGGCTCTTAAAGTGCACGTTGTTGTAATGTTACATCTACATAGACATCACAGTTTAGAAACTTGAATTCAAAAAATAAAAAAATATAAAAATATTGTAGGGGTGCCACCAGGCCGTGTACTTGACCCAATTTTATTCTTTGTTTTTATTTTTGGCTCTTTAATTCCTCTTCCAAATAATAATAATAATAATAATAATAATAATAATTTCTAACTGTATAAGCAAAAAGGTGGGCTGTTTACATGTAGATTTTAGTTTCATATTAATATTTAGTTTCCACTACAATAACTTTTTTGAATTGTGTCATTATTTCATCTTGGATATAGACCATGCAATGCTGAAAGTGGGACGTGAATAACAACATGGAAATACTACAACTTAACATCTTAATTTTATTTATTTTGTATTTTGTTTTATTTAAATACACAACTCTTTAGTATACTTTCATATAGACAATGTGCATAATTTGTTGTAAGTTAGTAGTAAACTTTAGAACTTAAGTTGACCATTCATAATTATTAAAATGTAAAATAATCAATGTAAATGTATTCAAATAAAACACTATCTGAGCAACTGTATTGAGTGACCTTTTCAACTACAGAATAAAGCCATCACATCATGGCTTGAGTGCTTATGTAGACAAGTTGCAATTATAAATTTGTATATTTAAAAATAAAATTATCAAATGACTGTATAGTTAAGCATAATCTTGCTGTTTCATATTACTGAACATTAATATCACAAAACATAACATTTTGAAAAAAAAAAAAAAAGTAAAATTTGACGATACATTATTTTAAACAGTTTTTTTTTTGTAAAGGATTTCTGTATTGATTGTTATTGCACCTTAATACAAACTTTGGCGTTTAACTGATTTTGAATACACATCAAAAAGCAAATCAAATCACTACATTTATTAGATTTTCTTTGGGTGCATAACATTTTTGTGGATTGTGCAAAATAGTTTGTATTCTTTAAATATGTTTCCAGAATCGGTAACACTTTACAATAAGGTTGATTAGTTAAACATTAGTTTATGTATTAACTAACATGCACTAACCATGAGCAATACATTTGTTACTGTATTTACTAATCTTTCTCAAAGTTCGTTTTAAATTAAAATTCAGTTGTTCATTGTTTGTTCATGTTAGTTCACAGTGCATTAACTAATGTTAACAAAATTTTAATAATGTATTAGTAAATGTTGAAATGAACATTAATAAAGATTAATAAATGCTGTGTAAGTGCAGTTCATTATTAGTTCATGTTAACTAATGTAGTTAACTAATGTTAACTAATGAACCTTTTTGTAAAGAGTTGCCCCAGAACACTAGCGTAGCCAGAAAAGAGGCTGAGTGTGCATCAGAAAAAATGGGTGTGCCACATTTATTGTCAGATTAAAACTCAAAAGAGGTGAAAAAGTTGACATGTTTATGAAATAAATTGTTGTATGGGGGTCTGGAGGTATCCTCCCCCAGGAGAAATGTTTTGTGAATTTAACATGTAAACGAAGCATTCTGGTGCACTCTGAAATTAAAGTGTAAAGTGTAAACTATACAGGGAACCACAGCTGGTAAATCATTATAGTATTAAAGGTTAATATTAAATTATTTGTAAGCTACATACATATAAATTACACATAAGGAAGTTTTTATAATAACATTATAATACATTTTTAATGACATAATTATGTTCATTTATTTAAATTAAATTATTTAATATTAATCATATTTAAATTAGTTTACTAACAATTATTAATTAATAATGATGACATTAATGTAATAATAATAAAATGGTTCTTTAATAATAACAATACTCATAAAAAAATAATAATAATAAATGTTAAATTATGTTAAGTTCTCTTTAGAGTGTTCTAAATGAGGATGATGGTTATTAAATAACTATTATTATAATTATTTAATATAATAATAATAATAATAATAATATAATTAGTTATTTCTTAATAATAATAACATATATGTATAACAACACTTACATAAAATAAATATAATACATTATGGGCTGGTTTCACAGACAGGGTTTAGATTAAGCCAGGATTAGGCCTTAGTTCAATTAGGATATTTAATAAGTTTTTATAAACGTACACTAGAAAAAACATTACTGGTGTGCATCTTGAGACAAAACAATGGCTGACATATTTTAAGATATGTTAGTTCAAGTTGCTTTCAGTTAAAACAGCTCCAATATGCATTTTAATCTGGGACTATAGGCTTAAGCCTTGTCTGTGAAACCGGGGGTATATATTTTATAGTTTGACTATTTCAAAATCAATGTTAAATTGTGTTAAAAAGTGTATTAATTTATTTGTAAGCTACTTACATATAAATTACACATAAGGAAGTTTTTATAATAACGTTATAATACATTTTTAATGACATAATTATGTTTCTACTCCTTTTTATATAGGCAACATTTAAATGGCTGTCATAAAACGGATTTATACATCCAGTATTGAAGCACGTTAAGTACAAATACAATGAATATACAATAGCCTATAGTGCATATATTTAACAAAATGCTCCTCTCTAAGTTAATTTTTGTAGCTTACTAATGAGTTTTTGGACATTGAACAGCTTTTCTGAGGTAAATGTGACATTTTTACAAGCTGTTTTATTGGCGCCTTTCCACGGTTAAAACGCCTAATTGATCAATTACATGTGACATGATACGGATTTCGCTAAGTTGTACTTATCTTTCAACATACCTGAGGATGTTCATTTATATTTATTTTGTGTAGCTAGTAAAGCGGAAGATACGATCGGTTCATGTGCGCTCTGCTTCAACTGAAGCGCTACAGCGATCGGTCACACCACAGAGCACCAAGAAAGATCGCGACAGCTCAAGAGACGTCTATAGTCTCACTCCTGCTTACGGGAAAGTAGCCCATTTTCGATTCGTGAGGTTTATTGTGCTTGCAATTTCACCCGGACCTATTTTTAGGCTACGGCAGTGCCCCAGAATCTTTATATTTCAACATAGCATAGTTAAATAAAAAAAAGGGCTTAACAAATATTTTCTAGTATTTTACAGATATAGATATCTATAAATATTTTGTTTTTCATTTGTTTGAAAAAATTAAATGTTTTTGTTTGTCTTTTAAAACTGTATCCTGTAAACCTTAATGCAAGAATTCACAAACCTAATACAAATATTACATATTTCCTTAATATTATTTGAGATTAATTTATGTGATGAGTCTTATTTCAATAAAAATGTCTCTCTTTTGTTATATAGCCTATATTAGCCTATATTATATATTGTTATATATTATTATCTATTGGTATTTATAGATATTTTATCTATGCTCCATGAAAAGCCAATATTTAAAAAAAGTAAGAATGGTAGTAATTTAAAAATAAAGGTGAATTTTTTACTTAGAAACTTAAAAACTTAAATTGATTAAATACCTCAAAATTATTAGTATTAAAATTGAAACATGGAAATATATCCAGAAATCATATCAAAATATGTGCTGCTTCTTTAAATGTAGCACTGACGGTTCAAATATTTATTAACCTTTTAAATATTGATCTCAACGTTTCACACTACATGTGCTAACAGCATTAGGATCAAATGGGGAAAAAAAAAAAAAAAAAAAATCTCTCTGATGTTACATCTTGAAATATATTTTATAAACATATAAAACATAATTTCTTTCTGCTTAGAAACTGGACCACTGAACATTAATGCTCCTACAGGTATTTATTTACCTTATTTTTTTTATTTGATTCCACACAACTACAACATCATCCTTGCTGAATAATTCATTTCCATAAGCACAGATTAGACTAAAAAGTGGGTCGGATCTCTGGGAGTGATTCTTTTTCCATTATATGAAGCAGAAAAGGAAAACATTGGCTGCACAAAGATATACATCATCTCTGGTCGGATGGAACGGATCTGTTCATTACAGTACTGATAAAGCAGCCAAGACCACTTCTATTCTAATTTAATACTATTCTTTTTCATTACAAATTATATTACCAGCATTACACTATGAGAAGTTGAATTGAAAAATGAATTTGAGAAAGTTCCAAACAACATCTTGTGCATGAACTGAATTGCTCCAGAAATACTGTAGAATATTAAGTAGCCTAGTTAGCATCTTATTCATTTTGCCTCAAAAACAACAATGAAGTTTAGTATTTTAATGTGATATTTTAAAGAGGGGCTAGCACGGTAAAGGCATGTAATCTCTCCTCACAACCTCCCTCTCCCTAGGCCGATTAAAAGCACCTCAGCTAATTGGATTTAATGAATGATTTAACACAGCACAGCCTGATCAAATCAAACTGCCTCTGTCCTGGCCATTTACTCCCGGGTCAGCGCTTTGTAATACGAACATGTCTCGAGAGACAGCCCAAGCTCCTTAAGGGCCTGAAACTTCTGCTTACTTTGCCTCCTCAAACTGATCAAATATCTCTCTCTTTTCAGATGTGAGCTTTCGTTGTTAATCTTTGATACAGTTCACACATACATGGAGTTAAATTGGTTCGGTTACACTTTACAATAAGGTTCATTAGTTAACATTAGTTAACATGAACTAATAATGAACTGCACTTATAGAGCATTTATTAATCATTGTTAATGTTAATTTCAACATTTACTAATACATTATTAAAATCTTGTTAACATTAGTTAATGCACTGTGAACAAATATGAACAAACAATGAACAACTGTATTTTCATTAATTAACGTTAACGAAGATTAGTAGATACAGTAACAAATGTATTGCTCATGGTTAGTTCATGTTAGTTAATACATAAACTAATGTTTAACTACTGAACTGTATCGTAAAGTGTTACCATTGGTTCATAATGTTGCATTTTTGTTATTGGTATATTTATTTATTTATGTATTATTTTGGATTTTTTTTTTTATTTAATTTATTCAAATAATAATTATTATTGTGATTTTTTTAACCCATACCACCAATCATATTTAAGCATAATAACAGTAACAATACTGGATAACTTGTATATCAATAACAATTTGATAATTAACAATTTATTAAAATGTAGATAAATTCACCTAGTAAGTATTTAAATTAAATTAAATTAATATTAATCATTTATTAGTTTCATAATAATTATTAAATAATAATGATATTAATATAATCATATTTATATTAGTTTAATAATAATTATTAAATAATAATGATGACATTAATGTAATAATAATAAAATGGTTTAATACTAACTCATAAAAATAAAATATAAAAAAACTAATAATTTACATAGTATTAAGTTCTCTTTAGTTTTCTTTATCAGTCTAAGCAAAAATATTATTATTATTATTATTATTATTAATAAAACATAAATATAACAATAATAATAGTAATAAAATAATATAATATAATATAATATGTATAACACTTATATAAAATAAATAGTACATTTTATGTTTATGTCTATTTGATATAATAGCATTTTCTTTATCAGTCCATGCCAAAAATGAGAATGATTATTATTAAATAACTATTATTATAATTATTTAATATAATAATAATAATAATAATAATAATATAAATTAGTTATTTAATAATAATAATAATAATAACATATGTATAACAACACTTACATAAAATAAATATAATACTTTATGGCCTGGTTTCACAGACAGGGCTTAGATTAAGCCAGGATTAGGCTTTAGTTCAATTAGGATATTTAAGTATCTTTTATAAACGTTCACTAGAAAGAAAGAAAAAAAATAAAATAAAATATTACTGGTGTACATCTTGAGACAAAACAATGGCACTGACATATTTAAGATATGTCACGTCAGTACAAGTTGCTTTCAGTTAAAACAGCTCCAATATGCATTTTAATCTGGGACTATAGGCTTAAGCCTTGTCTGTGAAACCGGGGGTATATATTTTATAGTTTGACTATTTCAAAATCACTGTTAAATTGTGTTAAAAAGTTTCCTTTAGTGTTTTCTTCATCTGAGTCTAAGCTGAAAAAAAGAAGCAGGAAGATGACAACAGAACAGAGCCCAGAGTTTTACAAAGAGTTTTACTACAATGAGTGGTTAGATTGAAAGATTCTCATCCGCATGCTGAGAAAGTTGATTTTCAATGGCAATAGCAGCTTAATTACTAGGTCAAAGGAGACACTGCCAGCAGGAAGCGGGTTGTGTTGGGTCTGTGGCTAATGACCACTCTTCATTCATTCTTTCTTTTGGATTTTTGTTAAAGCATTTTCACATTAGAAGCTTAATCATGATACAAATAAATATATTACTATACTGTGCATTACATAAAAAAAAAAAAAGAATGTCAATTGCAACAATTTATACATCTAATTAGTAATGTTTGCTAAGGCAAGCAAGCACCACTATTATTACTTATTATGCTTGGTGTGATTCGGGGGGGAAAAAAGAAAAAAAATATTAAATTGAGAAGTGTGCTATTACTTAGTGATTACATGATTGACAGTAAAACCACATAGCAACACATTAAAGCCACTTAAACAACATGGAAAAACTAAAAATCTAGATTTATATGTATTTGTACATTATATGAAATGCACAATATATTTGTACATTTTATTTGACAAAGTTAAAATGCTTTGAGTAATTCAGTAAAAACGATACGCAAGTGTTTATTACGTACAATATAATTTATTGAGAACAGACCTTTTAGCCACTCGTAACATGCGAGTCTCTAGTTTGACACGTTTTGTGTTCTCGCTCTGAGGAGCTTCTCTCTCTCTCTCTCCAATCGGCGCTCGGTTCAGCGGCAGGGCAGTGGGTCATGCCATGCCTTTGATTTTCACACTGTTTCTCCACTGAATGCCACATCAAGTTAATCAGGGTTAACAATCTAGGTGCCTTGCTAAAGCACAGGACCCAGCAGCTCAGCGTGGCCCTGCGCTGGTGACACAGATGGGGCGATAATCCCCACGCCTACGGGGAGGATGGGAACCTCAGGGGCCGTCAGCTCGGCGGATGGGGCGTCCTAACACTAAACTGAAGCGAATGCACCGGGGGGGGCAAGGAAAGTTTATACTCTCGACAAAACTGTTTTTGTTATCTATGGAGTGGACTAGTGAATGTGTGCTATACTCAACACCTGTTGTCATACCAACTAAACTGATTAAACAACACAAAAGTAGAGAAGCACAAATGAGCTATTCTAAAGACACTTCTCATAATCAAGAGGATGAGGTTATGATCCATTTTGAAAGACTGGAGGATCTCATTAGACATCTGCGGCACTAACGCGGAGACTATTGTCCTTCCAAACACATATTTTCTTTCTTCTGTGAAACACAAAATGAAAAAAATCCAAATGATGTAACCATTGCAATAACTATTGTATGAAAGCTTGTTTCCACTATGGAATAAAAAAATAATAATAATAATAATAATAATATAAAATAAAAATAATAATTGCGACTTTGAATCTCACAATTCTGACTTTTTTCCCAGAACTGTGTGATATAAACTCGCAATTTCAAGTTATAAAGTCATAATTGCAAGTTATAAAGTCGCAATTGCATGTTATAAAGTCAGAACTGCGAGAAAAAAAAAAGTCTTTATAACACGCAATTGCTGAAAATTTGTTATCATTTACTTGTTTTTCTAAACTTGTCACTTTCTTTACACAAAAGGAGATTTTAAAGAATGTACTCAAAATAGTCCATACTTATGTGAATTTTAAGTCAATAACTAGTTTGTCTCGCAATTCTGTGTTATTTTCTGAATTTTCTGAGAAAAAAGGTCAGAATTGCAAGATGTAAATTCGCAATTGTGAGAAAAAAAAAAAGAGAATTGTAAGATAAAACGTCGCAATTATCTTTTTATCTTATTATACTTTTTATTCTGTGGCAGAAACAAGCTTCCATACTATTGCAATATTAGAATTGCGACAGAATAGTTTTTTGACTTGGATCTTTTCAATGATTTGGTTTATCCAACTGATACTTCCTTAATTGATTCTTGACTTTTATAGTTTTTTGTTTTCCTATAAAACTCATGGTTAGGTTTAGGAGTTGGGTTGTATGTTTTTGTAGGACATAACTACAACAATGCTTTTTATGGTTTCGCCATTCCGTACGAATTTGCATTGCAGAGGTTTACAAAGCCTGTTTGTGGGACACTTGGCACACCTTTTGATTGCATGTTTTCCCCAGCACTTATTATAATAATCATCATAAATTTGGTATCATTCCAAAGACTCAGAATTTATCCGGTGAAAAGCTTTTTGAAATATGCCCCGTTTACACTAGTGCATTTTAAAACGAAAATGCTGCCCACGTTCGCTCTGCGTATCCTTGACGACCGTGTAAACAATAACATGGAGACTGAACTGCAATCTTTGCTGGCTTTGTTGTCAATTTTTAGCAGCCATTGTGCAGTTAAACTCTGCATTTTTTTTTAAATACTGCAGCTACCTATATGCGCAACAGACAACTGTTTACACTTCTACATGTATGCCCAGTGTGCATAAACGGTCATGTGACATGCATTTTCGGTTGCGTAGTGTAGACGGAGATAGTTTCTGAAACGCTGTGGAAACGCCAGTATAGACGAGGATCATTTTCATTTTATACGCCGTTTTAAAATGAAAACACACTAGTGTAAACGTGGCATTAGACATTGCGTTACAATGGAAGCGGAACTTTAAAACCTTTTAGTGGGATGAATTTTTGTGAAATCAATTTCAAATTTGTAACACATACTGCTTTAATTTTCTAGCAATTTTAGAGTTCAAGTTATTTTGTAATATATAAATTATGTATAAAACAAAAAAATGTTTAGTTCAATACATTTGCTTGACAGTAAAATTAAACTTCTATCATTTTTTGCACTTTAATTCTTTGAAGCTGCTTTCACTTCTGCAATAATTCGCTGAGGTTTGTATTCCAAAGCATTAATGAATTACAACAATTTAAGTTCAGACCTGTGCTTAAAAAGCAGAGTGACAGTTAACAGGTTTAAAAAAAAAAAAAAAAAAAAAAAAAAAAAAAATCAGAATGACAAATAAAAAAAAATAAAAAATCTATCATATCACTTTAGAAGACATATATAAAATAAGTATGGACTACTTACGATATTTTTTACAATTAAATTATTCTAATCCAAAACTAATCCATTAATATGCAATATGCAAATTAAATTTCAAAATTGCATTGCATTTGTTTGTCTTCATAACACAATGTTATGTGGTTTTTGTTTTAAAAGCAAGTTATTTACAAAAATAAAGTATGCAAAGTCAAATTCAATGTAATTACATCCAAACGCCTTCACAACACCCATGACTTTTTCCCCCTAAAATTTTAAGACCACTCGACATTCCCACATCTTCCTGCTGCCGTTATCCTTGATTTCAAAAAGGACTCGGCTGGACTTTATATGCATCTCACATCCATTATTGAGGACAATATTCAACTACAGCCCTCTATCGCACGTCACCGCACTACTAGTAAATGTCACGCTGGATTATTTAAAGTTTTATTTTTTTTGAAGCAGTGACACTTGATTTACAACTCTTAAAAGCATCTTCCAACACTACTGTATAATCTTAATATTTAATAAAGACTGCATGCCTCAAAAACCTATAGTGCAGTGCACTCTGCAATATATTTTTAAAGTTTTAGTCATAGTGGCATTTTTGACATTATAATGTGCGTAAATTGAAAACTGAGAGGTTAACAGAAAAAAAAATAAATAAAAAATGGCACGCCGCGGTCTCTCAGTGGCGCTTACGAAGTCTAGCCGAATTTGTCGCTTGCGCACGAGGTCAAACTTCGGTCAGTTCTCGGATGAGCTAACAAAATCGGATATTGCTCCAGTGTTTTTTTAAATGTTGAATCTCAAACAAAGTATAAACCCAAACAAACCCAAATACAAACTCTCGCTGTCCCTATGAAAGAATTAAGCAAGGTTCATCTGAAGTTCATGTGTCTGGTATCATAGATTTACATGGGCAAGAATAAAGGCTGATTTTTTTCATTCTGTTATTTTGGGGGCTCAAAACTAATCACAGACTGTCACGTCAGCTATGACGTGACATTTTCTGAACTTCTGACCCCAATCGCTGGGTCATCGTTCGGTCAGACCCCTCCTGCGGGCCAGGAGTTGGTTCTCTAAAACATAACCGAAATACCTCGCTATTGCCAACATGCCATATTTTCGTTCCTTCATAACCAACCCCCTCCTCAGTCTAGAATCAGAGTTCACAGAAAGGCCACCGAATCTGCCCCGCCCTCCAAACAACTTTGCTCCGCCCATCGTTAAGCAACTCACAATGCGTGGCGGTTTCTACATACAGAAACACAGCGCGCCCTGTTGTTTGAAGATGGAAAAACTTACATTATTACAGAACAACAGACTACACATGCTTTTTTGGAAGAAAACAGAAATCTTTCATGTAAAATTATAACATTTTATTTCAATATTTTAACTCATTTTTGATACTTCCATGACTGTTAGAGCACTGCGTAATTTACAAATAACTAAAATTCAGCATTAAAGTTTTCTTGAGCTTAATTCTAAATAGAAAATGCATATTAATATTTGTTATTGGAAATATCCTTAAATATTATATTTAAATTTTGCATATGATTTAGGAGAACTAATTTGCAGTTGTGAAACAAGCGTAATGATAAGAAATATAAATATCAATCCTATAATATTATTGTAGCTCCAACTTTACACACTGCAAAATAAGTTTTTCTTACTTCGTATTTTTGTCTTATTTTCCAGTACAAATATCTAAACATTCTTAATGCCTTAAGTCATTTTGCTTCTCAACTAAATGTATCTTGATATAAGTCAATTTTACTGAAACACGCATTAAAATTACGTGAGTTTTAAGCTCAAACATGAACAAATATCTGCCAATGGTATCAGAAAAATACTTGTTTTCCCTTTGAATTAAGTTTTATTTTTTTGTCTACACTGTTTTAAGCAAAAACTCACTTAACAGATGCATTTTTCAGAAAATCAGACTTAATATCTGATGTCATTTAGCATCTCAAATAAATGTATCTAGATTTAAAAATGTTATTTGAGAATAGATATTTGTACTGGAAAACAGGACAAAAATACTGAGAAATGTCTTCCATTCTTTTTTTCTTTTTTGCAGTGCACTGAAACTTTGCGTTTTATCTACAGATGTACAGCAAAAACTGGAATTAACATTAAATCCTGGAAATAACAAAATTTAGAGATTTTAAATGTCAAACAAAGAAGCATAATGAAATAAAATAAAGATTCTGCAATGCAAGATGCGCTTCGGAGCATTTCTCAAATCTTGCTGGAAAACATGATCACACATGATATGTAACAGAAGTGAATCATCCAAATGTAGCCTGGCAACATTTTTACAAGGTCAGTTTATTAGGAGGCGTGGTGTAAAAATAGGTTTCATGGGAGAAAAACATAACAGAAAACAATGTGCAAAGAAAAATAAAAAAATAAAAAATAATAATCACACCGTCTTTGTCAACAAGCACCTGGATGATCCGAATCAGAGAGATGAGGAGTCAAACATGGAACTTTCTGGCTGACACGGATTCCATTATTTCCGGCATGAAACTAAAAATGTTTAAATTGATTGCTCAATCAATGAATCGATCAATGAATCTATCCATCTATCAATCAAAGAGCATGATAAATAATAAATAATAATATTTATATTAATGAACCCATTAAAATAAACTGAATGTCAAATAAAAATCTGACAAAAATAAAGTTAGATGTAAATTAATTAAAAGTTGAAATTCATGATTTTCAAAACACAAAAAGACATATATTTGCACTAAAACCAAAATTAATAATACATTAAAAAATAAGAAATATTGTTGGTTCAATAAACACAAAGCTATGTCTAGCCACACACTTAAATTATGCAAATTCATGACACACATTATGACATGTATATTAAATGTTAAAACAAATTACATTTGCTCCACATTTTCTAATGGCAAAATATTTCTGTTATAGAAAAAAAAAAAAAAAAAAACATTTTTGTCATTCTTATAAACACATTAATTAGCAAAGTAACACAGGTTGTTGCATAATAGTGATCAGTGTAATTTCACTAACAAATACTGACATTTTAAAATCAGCTTGTGCATATGAGAAAAAGAGAAAAGAAATGATTGTGGATTAAGAAATACCTCAATATTTCTTATTCTCAAAGGTTGCTGATTGTTTTATCTGTGTTAAGGACGTCCTCTAGTGTACAGTTGATGTACTGCTCTAATTTAATGGATTTAAAATAAAAAAACGAAAATGTTTGAAATAAAATGTTTAACATTTAACATTTTTATATATAAAAAAAAAAGTTTCATCATGCAGAAACTTTCTATTCAACCCCATCATGCTAAAACATTTGATCATTCTTCATGACATGACATTATATTCATTTTATATGTATATAGATCAAGATCAAGTCATCGTGTCATCTTGTTTGATTAATTTTAGAAACAAATATTGTTCTTGTTATAAGAATATTATCCTTATCTGATAACTAATCTAATCCTGTAACATTCAATGTAACATGGTTGACAAAATATTGTTCATAAAGACATGTGAGGTGGTAAAATATGACTTTTGAAAGTAGCAGAAATCTTATCAAATGAAAAAAAAAATATTATTTTTTTATAATAAATAAATAAATAAATAAAAACATCAAAAATAAATCCTGAAGCTTTCTAACACAAACAGCCTGAAAAAGACCCATCTGAAGCTCATCATTTCAAAAACGCATCCATAATAATTAGGGATGTTCCGATCGATCAGCCGCAGGTCGGTACCGGCCGATAATCACATTCTATGACTCGAACGGGAGTCGCTAAAATAGGCAAATCTCACCAACCGATTGCAAATTGATGATGTCAGACTTTAGTGCCGCAGCCATGTCATCACCAGTGTTATTACGCAGTCTTAAGAAACAATGCATTTGTAAGCCTTGTGATTTAAGAACAAGTGATTTGGAACCGCTGACGTGCAGTAAGCAGCAAAACAGTGCTCATTTGATATGTGCGCGAGCTGTCTGAGAGACGGGTTCTGAGCGCAGTCAGCGCACGCACCTGGAATGCACACACATAAAGCTGCTGCTCAAACAGGGCACGAGTACTTATCTTACTGGGCTTGAATGGTCAAATACACACACTCATGTGTCAAAATGCCTGTCTTTGTGAGCATCTTTGTAAACACAGTCGTTTATGCCTTAAGTGAATGTCAGCGTAAACGGTGCATTCGGTGTTAAAATGAAAGCAGGCTAATAAAGCTGCTGCCGTCCTTGCATTAATGTTAATCAAACAGTCTTTCATTGCTCTTTAAAGGGATAGTTCACCCAAAAATGAAAATTCTGTCATCATTTACTCACCCTCAGGTTGTTCCAAACTTGTATAAATTTTTTTGTTATGTTGAACACAAAGGAAGATGTTTTAAAGAATGTGGGAAACTGAACAGTTCTGGGGCACCATTGACTTCTATAGTATTTTTTTTTTCCTACTATGGAAGTCAATGGTGCCCCAAAGCGGCCTGGTTACAAGCTTTCTTCAAAATATCTTCCTTTGTGTTCAACAGAACAAAGACATTTTTACAGGTTTGGAACAACTTGAGGGTGAGTAAATGATGACAGAATTTTCATTTTTGGGTGAACTATCCCATTAACTAAATCACTTTTGTGAAGATTATGCACTGTTTTTGTACATTTGATTACTTTATACAATTTATGTTGCATTTCTATATTTCTAGTGCTTGAAGTTTAACGCTCGAGTGTTGATGGTGAGCGACTATTCAGTACAGTTCATATGTTTTGGATGAAAAGAGGAATAGACTAACTCCCCAAAATGCAGAAAAGCTTGAATTTATAAAGAGAATTCTGCCTTACCTACTTAAGTATAGGACATAGGAAGGAAGGACACAAATACTCAGCACTTGCTGAATAATATTCCTGATCATTTTTGTGTCACATTCGGACTACTCATTTTGTTCATTTAGGAGTTGCAATGTTTCGATTTATTTTTTTCCTTAGTCACATATTGGACAATGTTTAATTACACCTTATGGGTTAATTATGTTCAATTTGACATTAAAGCTGCTGTCCATAACTTTTTTTGGTTAAAAATTATCCAGAATCAATTGTTGAGCAAGTACATAACCAGCCAGTGTTCGAAACTATCTCCTTACCTTAGCCCGATTCACAATGGTAAGCTTGTAATAATGTTTTATAATTGAGGTGGTACTGGTGGGTTTGAGCATGTCGCCGTTTGTCTTTGTGGCATTGCGTCACATCTGTTTACATAAAGAACGAGTCCCAGCTAGTAGACTATATCACATGTGAGGCAGATCATTTACAGCCTTTTCTCACAGCAGCTGCAAATAAACTTATCATTTTGATGGAGGATTGTATGGTATGACAAATTAACATTAGAGATTAGACTGTATAGAAATTGAAAACTATAGGTAACACTAATACTCACTAAATACACAGTCACGCAAGGCTGATGTTGTTAACATTAATAATTTGAGAACAAAGTATAACAATAATAATAATTTGGTTTGACGTGATCCGAGCTAAGCAATCGTTAGGTTTAATCACCATTGGCAGCGCGATTTATTTAGTTGGTCAGAAAATAAGTGGCAGACATGTTACTTGTTCAGATGACAATTTCTGGTGAAAATTCCTACTTTGGTCATACTTCAAGACTACAGTCTGTGATTCCGAAGTACAGTATCCACACCGGTGTGGTGACTGACAGCAAACATTAGATTCATCCACGCTGAGGAGCCGTGCCGAGGCACAACCCACGTAAAGATGATAATTCCACAAATAACTGCAATTGCCGGTTTCAAACAGAGATGGCGACAAAGAGGCAAAACTTACGGACTGCAGCTTTAAGTCTTGTAGGCTCTTTAATAAGCCAGAGTATCCTAATATGGATAGTGTTTTGCATAAGCCCTGTTTTAAAGGCCTATTAATATGTTCATTGTAAAATTAAAGGGTTAGTTCACCTAAAAATTCTGTCATTAATTACTCATTAAAGACCTTCATTCATCTTCGGAACACAAATTAAGATCTTTTTGATGAAATCCGAGAGCTGTCTGACTCGTCCATAGACAACCACCACTTTCAAGACCCAGAAAGGTAGTAAAGACATTGTTAAAATAGCCGATGTGACTGCAGTGGTTCAACTTCAATGTTATGAAGCGACGAGAATACTGTTTGTGCGCTAAAACAAAACAAAAATAACGACTTTATTCAACAATATCTTCTCTTCTGTGTCATTCTCTTATGCTGTTTACGTTCAGCACTTCCAGGTTCTTTGTCAGAACGGCAACTTATTGGCCGGCTCCTGTGTCAGCATCGCGCGCATGTCATGCTGTTCACATGGCCAATACTGAGCAGGCGTTCTGATGTAGAACCTGGAAGCGCTGAACATTAACAGCGTAGGAGAATGACAGAAGAGAAGATACTGACATTCAACAGCGAGCTTAATTATTACTTATAAAATACTTATAAAGTTTGATGATCGGGATCAGCTAATCATGATGACAAAAAAAAAAAAAAAAAACGGTAATCAGTATCAGCTGCAAAAATCCTGATCGGAGCATCCCTAGTAATAATATTCTCTTTTATTCAACCATCAATCAGCAACATAGCCCAAAATATATATTGTCCTAAACTTAATGCATTAATCTCTTTATTACTATAAAAGACTCACATAAATGGATCTTCCATTGGAATGTGGCCTGTTCGTTCCTAATCATAAAACATTTGATCTACTGCAATTTCCATAGGAAATATAGTAGAAATTTACATTTATAAAAAGAGTTTTTGCCTTGATCAAACCTCTGCACAGAGCAAAGATGAAGACATCCAAATATTCACCTCCTTTTGTCATTTTGTTTGTAATTTTGGTCTTACCCCACTCCTGAAGTCTCCATTCACTGCCACTTATTTTTGTTCCTGCAGTAAATGCAGATTCTCTTCAGTCGTCACCAGTGGAAGTTCAGCACGTGTTAGTGAATCAACCCTAGACCGATTCCAAAAGATTTATTGGAGTCAAATGTTTCAGTAAACAGCTTGTTCACCAACAACAGCACATTATAGTTGATGTCAAACCTAGAAACAAAGAAAGAGCATTGTTACATAATAAGCTGCTTAGGAGTGGGTGGATTTTTACCATTATAGTGTGGTTGTGGACACAGTGCCAACACATTTATGTTCAAACACCATGTAAAAGTAAATTTTATATAATAGATCCCCTTTGAAAAGCAAACTGCTATTTAAATATTTATAGTTGCATACTGTTAAACACACTGCACATCATATACATATACTATACTTCCATTCATCAGATTGAATCTCATTAAGTGAGTACCTGTGTCAGTCTTCAGATTCAGTGCCTGTCGGACTGTCCACTGTTACAGGCTCCACCAGACGCTCATATGACACCACCATCATGATCTGTCAATCATTCATAAGCAGTTATATTTTAACCAAAGAGCTGTATAATAGCCAATTTTCCACTGTCGGCCAGTGCGAGCCAGGTCTAACAATGTGCCGGGCCGGGCCAATAGCCTCAGACCTCGTGCAGCAAGGCCAAAAATCAAGCTGCGTTTCCACTGTCGGGCCAGTACCCCCGCAGCGCTAACCTAAAACCCATCGTTAACATGCCTCCATAGAACGACGTCACACAACCCCACCATTTCACCAGCTGACTGAAAACTAGCTAGATCGTAAATTAAATGAGTATGACAGAAGCGAACATTTGGTCTTTACTTAAAGACTTAAGACTCCAGCATCGATATTTGACCAATGTTTTACTAGGGATGGGCATTTTTCAAAAATAATGCTTTCGAATATTTGGGCTCATAAAAAACGAATATTCAAATATACGTTTATTTAAATGACATTTAACGAGAAAGACGTTATTTATTAATCATCAAGTTTTTGTCACCATTTCTGAACAAGCTTACACTTCTCGAGCCTCATTTGGCTCACTTTGGACCAAGGTATTCGGCAAGCCAAAAACCCCGAAAGCCCTGATGAGGCCCGATCAAGACCCGGAAGTGACAGTGGAAATGCGACTGGCCCTGGCATGCACTAGCACGCTCACTTTTGACACGACAGTTGAAACTCGGCTATAGTGTGTTCTCACACTTTCATGTGACCAAACAAGGACATGTGTACATTAGGACTCACAGTAAGTAGGGCAAGCAGACCCATCATCAGCCCCATCATCACATAAAGGTCAGAGGTCAAACCGCCGGCCCAGAGAGGACCAAGGATGGTGGCCAGTCCTCCAACAGAACGGCGAATCCCCTGACTGAATCCTGAGAACAAACGAAGGGTTAATCCAAACAAGGTCTTCGTAAACCAGACTAGTAAGCCAGAAAAACTAGAAAAGTTTGTCAAGATGAACTTTGTATGTTGCTTGACAAAGCCATGCCTAAAAGTTGAAAAAAAGCCTGGGAGTTCTTTATCAGATAGTCGCTTGTGATAATTTCAGAATTCAATGCATTGTAATGCGTTTAGTTTTACTTTATTTTTTACTACTATGTTCTTAGGACTGACCTTGCGTCTTCTGTGATGTAATTTTGGAGAAGAGAGACACCTGGGCAACCGCCACAAAAGGGAGGCCCAGGACCTGAAGGAAAACACCAATGATGAACTCTGCCAGCTGCCATGCAAATCCACCTGAACCAAAGAAACATTTGTGAGCCATGTGGGATTTTACAGCTTATAACCACAACATCAGCATCACAACATCAACATCACAGGGTTCTTTCTTACCCTGAGGATTGGCCAGGAAGATCAGGCACCAGACGCAGGAAATATTGCAGAGGATGAGGCCGATGGCCAGCACCACTCGCTCCGCCACATGCTTGCTTAACCAGCGCACGAACAGGAACCCAGCGATCACCTCTATGCCACATATACAGTACATGATGCTGTTTTCCAACTCACCGAAGTTAAAGAACTTCTGCGTCAGAGGAGTCACCATAGTCTAGAGGGACAATGTAATCACATAAAACATTACACTTAATAAATAGCCATAAAAAGCAGTGTAAGTGATTTCCATAAGCTATAAATGTAAATGCATTTTATTTTCTAAATTAATTACTGAATTTGAAATGAGGCAACAACTTGGATGCAGAATTGTAATAAAAATTTAAATTTAAGGAAGAAACAAATTTAATAAAAATGTAGTAAATTTAAATGTTTTAGATCTATTTAAAACTATTTAAAGTATTTAATTTAAATGTATTGCGTTATAAGTAATAAGTTAACTTTCATTTTATGGACAAACTGAAAACAAAGTGGTGCTATATTGCAAAATTAAAATTTGTTTTGATGGCAAAAGTTAAGTTAATGATGAACATTTTAATTCCAACACATGAATTGAAAGTGTGTCAATTGTTAAACTCTGAATTTTGCCTATGTGTGTGTGTGTGTGTGTGTTTGTGTGCATGTACGTGCATGTATGTGTCTGTGTGTGTGTTCACCTCCAGAGCGGTCTGATTAAACAGTGTGATAAACTGAGCTGCCAACAGCACAACCACCTCCTCACGGAGAAACTCTGAAAGTAAAAACAATAAAACACACAATGTATATTAAGCCAAGCTGATTCCCATACAGAGACTGATAATTATGGTGCAACAACCTGTTTTTATTACAGTCAGTAAACTCTGTGACACTCAAAGCGTCACATTTTTAAAATTGCAGTACCGACACTTTTGACAACACTACTCTGAAATATGTCAAACTAGGTCTTCCAGATTCAGTTTATATCAAGAGAGATTCTAACTTACCTGAGCATTTAGTGTGTTTTTCTACAGCACCAAACAAACATTCTATAAGCTAAGATCATTAAGTTCTCCTTTGAGTAAAGCAGCTTTGAAAGTCTAATAACAAATTCTACAGTAATCCTATTAGTATACTAATAAGTCAACAAGTTGTCTGCTTATATTAAAATAAAAAAATAAGATAGTAACAGCTTAATAGGATAAAGGTGTATATTAAATGTCAACTTACCAATAAAAAATTAATTCCAATTCAATAAATTTAAATAAATCTACATTCAAATCCAAATCCATTCAAATTCCAGTTAAACATTCTGTAGGGCAGTGTTTCCCAACCCTGTTCCTGGAGGCACACCAACACTACACATTTTCCAACTCTTCCTAATCAGACACACCTGATTCAACTCATTAGCTCATTTGTAGAGACTGCAAGACCTAAAAACGTATGGGTCAGATAAGGGAGACATCAAAAATGTGCACTGTTGGTGTGCCTCCAGGAGCAGGGTTGGGATACACTGCTGTAGAGGGTGTGATAGATTCAATTCAAATTTCAGTTCAAATAAAATTAAAATCAATTCAAATTCCAATTCAAAATTTTGTGGAGCTTGTGGCAAATTCAATGTAAGCTCCAAATAAAAATTCAAATTGATTCAAATTCCAATTCAACATTTATTCCAATTCAAATAAATTCAAATCCAAAAAAGGTAGGAAAGACAAAACGAAAGTACTCCATGTGAATTCAGTGGCTTAAATTCAATTTTATGAAGCGACATGAGTGCTTTCTTTGTTCAAAAAACATAATTTACCACTTTATTTACAAAATAATATCATCCAACAATCAGCTCTCACGTGAACATAAAATGCATGTGTCGTGATGCTCTCATGAACACTCGCGCGTGTGAGTTGACATGCAAGTTTGAACACAACACGCATGTGTCGTGAAGCTTTTGCTTTTGCCAATATTTTGTAAGTAACCTGGTAAATTACATTTCTTTGCACAAACAAACCACTCGCATCACTTCATAAAATTGAGGTTAAACCACTGGTGTCACATGGAGTACTTTGATGTCATTCCTACCTTTCTGGACCTTGAAAGTAGTAGTTGTGTTGGATCTCTATGGAGGGACAGAAACATCTCAGACTTCATCAAAAAGATCTTTATTTGTGTTCCGAAGATGAACGAAGGTCTTACGGATGTGGAATGACACAAGGGTGAGTAATAAATTACAGAATTTTCATAAACCCTTTAAGACAGACCAGTCGACTTGTTCTAATGTAATTATTTCTGACTGAGAATATGTAATTTTGCTGTCACCTCTGCTGGCACTGAAGTTCTTGAAGGGACTGGAGCTGACACCCTCAGGTGGAGGTGAAGGTGGAGGAGAAACATGAGTCACATCACCATTGGCCATGGAGGAGGCTCTGGACTGGACACTGGTGACCGTCCCGTATGACCCAGTGAGCTCATTGGGCCCAACCAAAGGTTTGCTCTCTTCGTTCTCCTCTTCTTCCTGCTCTACCTCTTCCTGCACCACTCCATTCCTCTGATGCCCATCATCTTGAGGAGTGAAATCCCAGTACATGAACAGGACTACAAACTGAAGAAGGATCCACAGCAGGCACATGAAAAGCTGAAACACAATAATAAATCCGTTCAGGTAATGTGTGTCTGCAAACGTCCACAGATATTTCAATGTCGACTGGGAAGCTTCAGTATCTTACCCCTGGGGAAGTGTATTTATTCACTGTAAAAGGTCCGATCTGGAAGTTACAGAGTCTGAGAAAGATATTGAATGCAGGACCTAGAAGACAACAGGAAAAAGTTAGTATGCGGAAAACACTAAATTAATACCGAAACTGTGCTGTCATTACGAGAAAAATAAATAATTCTCTTATGCACAACTGTTCAAAAGTTTGAGGTCAGTAAGAAATTAATGGTTTTCATCAAGACTGAACTTGACCAAAAGTGACACTAAAGACATTTATAATGTTACAAATGAGTTCTATTTCTAATAAGATTTTTAACTTTCTATTCAAAGAAAAAAAAGTAAATTCCACAAAAATATGAAGCAGCACAACAGTTTTCAACATAAATAATATCAGAAATGTTTCTTGAGCAGCAAAATCAGCATATTGGAATAATTTCTGAAGGATCATTTGATACGGTCACATATTTGTTAGTCTTGTTTTCTCACAACTTGTGTATTTTTGGCCAATCACAATGCTCTGGGTCAGCTGGCCATTCAGAGCACTATGAGCTTTTCAGAAGAGTGTGTTTCAGACAGACTGGGAATAGAGGTGCTGCAATAGAGGGTATGCATTGACGTCATTTTCCCGCCGGAACACGCCCCCTCAGTCACACTGAGTGGCAAAATAGCTGTTGCATGACTGGATTTAATAGAGGAAACTGTGAAAACGTGAGTAAAACAAAAGATTAAACTAAAGGTTTACCAAAGATCTAGTAATCCATGGATATTGACATGCAGCCAAGAATCGGGCGTTTCCAGACATTTATAGCCTGTGTGCCTGATTTTGATGCCGGGGAAATATATAAAGCAAATTTGCCTGTGAACGCTTTATATAAACATAATACAAGTAGGTCTAAATCTGGGTGATCACTTATATCAATGTTATATATATATATATCATCCAGTCCTAAAACTTGTATAGTTTTTGTCAGTTTATTTAAAAAGCAGCCAATTTTGCAGAATATAAGATGGTAAATATTTAATTGATGAGTTATCAATATAATATATAACAATTCAAAATATAGCGCATGATTTTACCTCGAAATTCAACATATTGACAAAATGATAACTGCAAATCCACGTTTCGCTGCCTTGGGTCCAGTTGTTTCTGTGAATTGCAGCGATCCATTTGCTTTTATTTTCTTTAGCTTTCGGCAATCTGTAAAAATATACTTCAGATTTCTTGTCATATCTATTTGCACAGTGAATCGCAAAGCTCTTTCCTATTTTGAATGCGTTTTGTGTGTTTTTCGCGGCATTTACACTAAAAAAAAAACAATACTGCCACTCAGTGGGCGCAACCGCAGTCGCTCTGGCCGACGGTGACATCACGTGCATACTCTCTATGATGTACAGTATGTGAAAAATAATGTGTTTTTTGAGAATTAAAGCATGTTAACTTATTCTAATACACCCAATAAGCCAAATAATAAACTTAAAATTGCATCATATGACCCCTTTATTTTTTTTAAAGCGTGTGTTTAGCAGAATAGTTGCTGAATCTAAATGGTTATGCCTAATCCAGGGCTCGACGAAGACTTGTCATGATGTGCCTGTCTTTCGGACATGTAAATCACTCACTCACTTGTCAGAGTAAAAAAGTTACTTTTCCTTATTAAATGTATGCATCATCTTTCATGTAACAGGGCTGTTACCAATCAAATTAAATAATTTACACTCCAAAATTACAACTGCAATAAATAATGTTATGAGATTGATGTTTTAAATAAATGTTTGAATATACAAATAAGAAAAAAAAAATGCAATGATACTTTTAAAGTAAACATGCACATTACACTAAACCGACAATAGGTGGCAGCAGGTGACCATCTTAATGAGTGAGTCATTCATTCAAAAGATTCGTTCAAAACGCTGAATCATTCAGTAACAAAACGCGCTGAATATTTCTTTCCTTTGGAACTATTTTTGTTGATGAAATAGAACAAAAACAGTCAATATTGTGTCTAAAACGTAAGTAACTTAATGTTAACTACTTGTTTATTGAACTATAAATTCAATGTAACATTTGCCATCGTGACAATATTCAGCAAAACAGCTCCCTTAGTCATGCTATGTTACATGCTATGTTATTATCCCCCTTTTCACAAGATGTAATATAAGTCTCTGGTGTCCCCAGAATGTTTCTGTGAAGTTTCAGCTAAAAATACCCCACAGATCATTTGTTATAGCTTGTCAAATTTGTCCCTATTTGGGTGTGAGCAAAAACGCGTCATTTTTGTGTGTGTCCCTTTAAATGCAAATGAGCGGCTGCTCCCAGCCCCCTTTCCATAAGAGGGCAGAGCTTTAATAGCTCAGCGTTCATATACTCAACAACAAAACTGGAGAATCTCAAGCAGCCAAAATGTCAGAAATTGTCAGTAGCGATGTTCAGCCTTACATGTTTGAACCGGAGTCGGACACTGGTGGAGAAACTCAGGAAGAAGTTACAACTTTTAGAATGCAACTGGATGTTTCTGAATGGTTAGTGGATAAATTAAATGTATGTAGTTGTGGAGTTAAGTAGATTGATTCAACTCATCGACTAGCATGTACCGTCATGTTAATCTTTTGTGCAAATCCAGCGTTGAACTGACCCTTGTTTTTGAAACAGTCTGACGAATAATGCTACCTATTAGATTGTGCATTGCATTGTACTGCATTGTACTGCTACCTACTGTTTTAATGGGAGGTAGCAAAATGTGAGCAAAATCATCACACCGGCGTAAAATGATTCTAATATCTAAACTGAATCTAATGACTTTCTGTGGCAAATTTCCTTCATAAATGAAATTTAATCACGGTGCCCCTAGTAGCTCAGATGCTGGGAATCTATGGAGACTCTTATGTTCATTGGTACATCCAAAAACAGAACATTTGTAAAGGTTTTTGGCACAGATATTGTACATCTCCAACTGTTACAGAGAGGAAACAGAAATGGTGGACTGCTGCGGCTCTCTCAAGGCGGTATCTACTATAATAGGGCAGATCGTCACCAGTCATGGGCAGGGCTTCCCTACTCTTACGTTAGCATTTGGAGAGACTGTTTATGATTTGTGGGAATTATAAAAAAAAGGAGTGGGTGGATTTTTACCATTATAGTCTGGTTGTTTACACACACTGTGGACACGCATCAGTGTTCAAACAACTTATAAAAGTGAATTCTGCATAATAGGTCCCCCTTTATCAATATCATAAGTATTTTTTTATTACATATAAATAAAAAACTCCAGCATACCCCAGTATGTTTCTTCAGTGAGTTTCTTGTGTGTGCTGTTATGCATATTTGTTTTGATTTCTCCACGAAAGTCTCTCTCACAAAGAGACAGGCAGCGCGAGCCTCAACAGCACAACCTTGTTACCAGAAATACACTATCCCTTATCAATCTCTGTTTACACAGAATATAAATCTGAATCATTCACGCATTTCGATGCTTCCCTAGTTATTTTTTATCAATAAAGTTTCAAGCTACTTGTCCAGTCAGGCAAGTAAAATTCTCTTTCACTTGCCCCTTCAAAAAAAACATGTTAATGTCGAGCCCTGCCTAATCGTTCTTTTGCACCTACCAATCAGAAGCCCAGCCTGACGGCAGGCCATAACCGCAGCGAAAACTGTCGAACGGTCCTCAGGGGCCGTATTTCTAGTCAAGAAGCCAAAGATAGATGATCCAGCACCAGTGCCGATACCTAGAACATCAGAAACTGGTTCAATCACTAAAACACCATATACACACAACCATAAAGAAATTACAGACTACACTGTGTTCCACATTATTATGCAAGTGACATACCAGAAGGATTTCAGTACAATAAACATTCAGATTTTAGTTTTTCTAAGAAAGTGTTTGTTTGTTTATTTATCCATGTCTTTTTAGATAACTGGTATCAATCTCAGACAAAATAATTTGCCAGGTCTACTTAGGTAAATGGAAACCCTACTTAGAGGTTGTTCCACATTATTAAGCAAGTCACAGTTCTCATGCAATATGGGGAGGAGGAAAGATCTTTCTGAAGATGAAAAGCATGAAATGGTGCAATGTTGTGCAAAAGGCATGAAAACAACTAATATTGTGTGAAAACTGAATGCAGATTATTGAAGAATCATAAGATTTGTGAGTGATTTAGAGCACAGCAGAACTCGGTCAGATAAAGGCTTATTAAGGAAAGTTCCTGTCAAACAAGTTAATTGTATTAAAAGGGCAGCTATAAAAAAAGCCACTGTTGAGCAGCAGATATTTGAAGCTGCTGGTGTCTCTGGAGTCTCAAGAACCTCTCCATGCAGGCTGGCAGTTATGTGTAAAATTGCATTTCAGCCACCACTAACCAAACCTCACAAAGAGAAACATTTACAGTGGGTGTAGAAATACATTTTCAAACAGTTTTATTGCTGTGGTGATTTTTTGCAGCATGGGATAGTGCATAGTGCATTGTATTTCAGAAGGCACTATCCTCCTTTTTATACCATAGCTGAAAATGGCCAGTTATGAACTCCACATATCTTGGTGAAGTCATTTTGACACCCTCAGAGACCCTAAAGGGACCTTCCATCTCACTTCCCAATATTCCAGCCCAAATCATCACCCGCTAGCTCCCTGCTGACGTCACAGTCTTGTTGGAATGTGGTGGCCACTCACCAACCATCCAGAAATCCATCCATTTAGACCATGCATTGTAGTACGGCATTTGTCAGTGAATAAAACTATTTAAAAATGAGTCTTTATGTATTTCTAAACCCACTGTAAATGTTTCTCTTTGTGAGGTTTGGTTAGTGGTGGCTGAAATGCATCTTTACGCACACTGCCAGTCTGCATGGAGAGGTTCTTGAGACTCCAGAGACACCATAAGCTTCAAATACCTGTTTTCTGCTCAACACTGGCTTTTTTTATAGCTGCCCTTTTAATACAATTGATTTTTTTGACAGGAACTTTCCTTAATAAGCCTTTATCTGACCGAGTTCTGCTGTGCTCTAAATCATTCACAAATCTTATGATAATTCGATAATCTCCATTCAGTTTTCACACAATATTAGTTGTTTTCATGCCTTTTGCATAACATTGCACCATTTCATGCTTTTCATCTTCAGAAAGATCTTTCCTCCTCCCCATATCGCATGAGAACTGTGACTTGCTTAATAATGTGGAACAACCTCTAAGTAGGCTTTCCATTTACCTAAGTAGACCTGGCAAATTATTTTGTCTGAGATTGATACCAGTTATCTAAAAAGACAAGGATAAATAAACAAACAAACACTTTATTAGAAAAACTAAAATCTGAATGTTTATTGTACTGAAATCCTACTGATATGTCACTTGCATAATAATTTGGAACACAGTGTAAAGATTAAAATCTTCACCTGCAACTAGACGACTGCAGAGCAATAACCATTTGGAGTATCCCATAAAATACATGAAATTACCTAAAAACAGACAGAAAGAGATGTTACCGACAAGCCACTAATGTTGCAAGCGTAGTCTGCATTAAGTGTGAAACTTACCAACAATCTCAAAGACATTAGCGAACAGGATGATTTTCTTGGTGCTGAGTGTGCGATCTGACCAGTGGCCAAACAAAGGACCAGTGAGAAGCCCACTGAAGCTGAATGCTGATAGGCTGAGGCCAAGAAAGTATGGCGCCGCATTCAACGTCTGCAGATACCTCCATATTGTCGGCAAAATCACAGCTGAAATGAAAACAGACATGTTTATTCATATCTGCACATGAATATTATGGGTACATCTGATCTGGTAATTTAGCTATTATCTTGATAGCTAATCAGCTTAGTAATTAATGCCAGTTTATCAATAGAGAAACTTCTGTGACTTACTATTAAGAAAAAAAAAAATCTTAAGAATCTCTAAACACAAAAAGCGATTCTGAGACAGGCATGTCGGAAAATGTCTCTTATATAAGAAACAAGTGTATTAGCAACAAGTAACAATTCAATCACTGTTATTAGCAACATCACGTTATATGTTTGTGATGAATGTGACACAGTCTCGTTATTATGGAGTCAAAAAGAAGAGGGTGATTTACATTAAGAATTTTCCAGACTACTGAAACATTTAGCAGCATTATTATTTATATAATTATTATTTATAATACATATTATTATTTAATATATAAATATATTAACATTTATTTTTACATTTATTTTTATATTAGGAATCCAAATAAAATAATATACAAATAACAAAAAGCACCATATAACCTTTTTTTTTTTTTTATTAATAGCAATATGAATATTTTAATGTGTACCAAGGTAATGTTATTGTATTTTAGAGTCCCATTAACTTGAAGTGTATGTAAATAGTATGTTAAATTAATGACAACTGTTGTGTACTATAATATTGGTAATTCAAATATGTGGCAAATTCAATTTAAAAATTAATTCACATTCTGTAAAGTGTGTGGTAAATTTAATTCTAATTCCAATCAACACGAAATCAATTCCAATTTAAATCCAAATCCACTCAAAGTCCAATTCAACGTTCTGTGGAGTGCGTGGTAAATTATATTTAAATGGCCGTTCAAATAAATTCAAATTCAAATCAATTCATTAAGAATTTCCCTGACAACTGAAACATTTAGCAACTTATTTATTTTGTTTATATGTATACATTTATTTTTGATATAATGAATTCACATAAAATAATACACAAAAAAGCACTATGTTATAAATCAGTCAGACATGGTACCATTATATTATCAATATTTTGATAGATACTATAATGTCATGATACTGTGGAGTACCAGTAGCTTGAAGTATATATAAATATTGTTAAATTAATGGCATTTTTTTTCTGTTCTACTGTGGTAATAGCGATGATGCTATCTATACAAAATATATTTATATCACCCATACTGTTATTTTCAAATGTAAACCATTGTCCGTTACAGTGTACCGGAGATACTGAACTTACCGTACTCAATTCCGCTCAGTAAGAAGATCAGCCCTATAGTGAAGAACGTCAGTCTCCTCTTGTGTCTATAGTCCATTTTACACTTTTAACAAGATTTATAACTTATCACAGCGACTTTGGCCCATTTTATCGCGTCCCACTGCACGTAATGATCAAGACACTGCTGCCAATTACTTCAGCGCTTATTCAGAGACGCTCCACATACAACTGCATACTAGAGAAGCATACTTATAGGACTGTCTGATATCGCCGAATAATCAAAAATACAAGTCTGAACCGGCCAAAACTATTGTCGTCGTCATGTAATTCAGAGAGCTCATTTTAAAAGTCAGTGGTATATAACATGTCAGTTATGCTTAAATCACTACGCGCATTATTTGAACGCAGTGATTTACACCAGTAGTCGCAGTAAAAGATGCACCTTTGGAACGTCACTCCTGCGTCACGTCCGATCTTACTTGGGCTGTGTCCGAAATCGCCCCCTATACGCTTAAATAGGGCACTATTTGAGGGGACAGCCATTTGTAGTGGTGTCCGAAACAATGCACTGCAATAACGAGTGTATAACCGATGCACGCTAGGCTAGAGAATACCCATAGTGCACTGTGAGAGTCGCGTGCTGAATGAATTCCCGCGTCTCGCCAGGAGATGGCGCCCGCAGCTGAATCAATCATCCATTCATTTTCCAAACCGCGCTGGTCCAGTATAATATCATACAGGTATAATTTCCTTTTTTAATTGATCATTAAATCGTTTAATTAAGGTTTGTACATGCTAGTTTTCATGGCAGAGTTTAACATAAATATTCATTACTACTGGAGCTGCTAGTTTGCTACATTTCAAAAGATTATTAAACAGCAGCACAAACTATGCGAAATCGGCAGCCCTTCCGGCACACAGTGTCCGAATTCACTCGTTTCATTCACTCCTTCAAGTGGACTATATTAGTGGACTAATGTAGGGAATAGTCAATGAGGGTCAACGGGGGCGATTTCGAACACAGCATTGGTATTAAATGTTCGACTAAATTTTTTTAAATACTAAAAAAATTTAAACATTACCATAGCATGAAAAATGTTTCAAACACAAAATATCCCTCCTTCACGACTAAAGTTGCCTAAAAACGTAGTGTAAGCCAAAGTTATATTAAGTTAAAGTTATTTTAGTTTTTATTATATATATATATATATATATATATATATATATATATATATATATACACACACACACACACACTTTATTATTTTGAAAATGTAAAAATGTATATTTTAAAATTATATATATAAATATATATATATATATATATATATATATATATATATATAACTATATAGACTTCATTTTAAAATAAAATGTAATATGATTAACTTGTTAAATGGTTATTGCTATAAAATAACAAATAAAGG